>NW_004949096.1:13777577-13794554 GCF_000317375.1 Microtus ochrogaster | reverse complement strand
ACATCATCAAAGGAATAGGAATACGGCTAGAAGGGAAAGCTGAGAAAAACATCAGGAAAAATTAAGGGAACCAGGTATCTCCATCAAGAGGTAAGGGCTTGAGGTAATGGGGATAAAGTGGGAAGATGTGAACATGCAGGCAGGATGCTGTAGGAACAAGAGTATGTTTAGAGAGACAGGAGTAAAGAGTCTTCATTTGTTTATTAGAAAAAAGGTTTTCTGATTAAACAACATTCATGTATTTGAAATCTTTTCTTCTCACTTGACATTTGTGCACTTAGTTAGATAACATATTTAATTACTATGAGAATGTACCAACTGACAGGGAGGAACTGATTCAAGTCAACAGTTCAATTTTCTCTTGACATAAAATAAGGGAAGGAAGATAAACTAGAGAAATGGTATCACACTTTTAGTTATAAGATGAAAAAGTGTGAATGAATCAGCTCTAGTAAATAGTATGATGAAGATATGATATGTTCACTTGAAATATCTTTATAAGGCATGTTTTAAATGTGCTTATATTCCTCCTTCTTGGATACACATACACACACACACACACACACACTACAGTCATATAACTACATTGATTTGACTATAGGGATCGTCTCCTAGTGTATGTTACTATGGAACTATCATACTGTATAGCACAAATATATAAACATTTTCATTGTCACTTGAATTTTTAAAAACATATGTGAATATTTGAGGCAACTCACGCAGTTCTATTGTAATCAGTGACTGTCAGTGAAATGGAATAAGCCATGTTGATTTTCCTGTTTTCTTCCTTAATGTATATTAGAGATGCAAATTTGGTGATGGTAAATAATTATCACTTTCTTGGTTGATTATTTGAGTGGCCAGTTCTTGTAATATGCTTAATTGTACTCTCAGTTTTAGACCTGCAGGAAGAATTACATTCAAATGTCCTTTCCTCATTTGATATCAGATATCCCAACTACAAATAAAACCAATAACTTCTCTGACTCTCATCCTGTAACATATATCTGCATGCTCTTACTGACACAGGCACCCTCTTACTGACACAGGCACCCACAGACTTTATAAAAAGATCTTTTAGTATCAGTTATGGCTGCAATGCCATTTTTTATTGGCAGTGAATTTTTATTTTATGTGTAGAGATGTTTTGCCTGCATGTATATCTGAGTACTATATGCATGCTATGCCTGGAAAGAGCAGAGGAGGGAATCATATCCCGTGGAACCATTTACAGATCATTCAGTCAGCATGCAGGTGCTAAGAATTGAAGATGGGTACTATAAAAAAGTAATCAGTGTGCTTAACTTCTGAGCCAACTCTCCAGCCACTGAATAGTAAAAAAAAAAAGTATTTTAAATTCTTAGGCAAGCAATGAATTGAAACTTTGCTATAAACTTTATGATCGTTTTTGTCATTCCTACAGTCTAAATTAAGGTAGCATGTTTACAAAATTCAGGATTATTTTCAGACTTTAAGCCTGTAAATTAAGCAGTTAGCAAGGTCTATTCTCCCAGGTTATTTTTATTAAGAAATGTTTACAGTAATTATAACTACCATTTTGAGAGGTGTAAATTATTTTATTGTGTGACATTAATTGTAGTTAAACAGACCAACTTGCAGCCTAGAGAAGTCAAGTCACAGACAAAATAATACAAAGATAAATATTGAAAATAAGTACAGGTTCAAAACCAAATTGGGAAGTGACTTGAATGTGGAATGCATACAATGAAAAAGTACATGTTAAAAATAAGTCATGATTTCACCTGAGTTTGAGAGCTAAATTGCTAGACTCTGAGCAGTTTGCCTACTTCCTCAGTTGAATTCCACTGGACAATCTCACGGGAATTTTGTCTCCCAAAGGAACTATTAGAGTCTGCACTTGCAAAATATATTTTCACCTGCATTGTCTTACTTGATCTCAACACAATCTTGTGAATTATGCATTACTCTCAAGTTCAAACATAAAACTCTCAGAGATTAATGTCCCTCTAAGGTGACACCCTTTGCAAGTGGTAGAGCAGATATGGAAACCTAGGATTTGCAACATTGTAACTTCCTCCTCATGACCTGTCTCATTCTAGTGAGCTCCTCACAGTAACTTGCTGTTTGATACTATAGATGCACCATAAGACTCCTAGCACATTAAGCAGGTTAAGAACATTATCTTACTATAACATAGTCTATATATTTAACTGCTCAACACAAAACATAGAAAGGAAACAGAAGCCACAGAATCAGCTTAATAATGTAAATAACTGAATGACTCAACAAGCTACAAAACAGTAAGACATTTATATTAACTGCTGTATAACTAATGATTAACATTGCAGCAATGAAACACTATGACCAAAACCAACTTGGAGTGACGTTATTTGGTTTATATATCATAAATCAAGGTCTACTGAGGAAACCAATGCAGGAACGCATTGTGGGAAAGGACTATGAGGCAGGAGCTGATGCATGGTAATGGAGAAGTGCTGTATACTGACTTGCTCCTTGTGGTTTATTAAGCCTGCTATCTTATAGAACCTAGGTCCACTAGATCATGGATATCCCCACTCACTATGGCCTTGGCCTCCACTTTTAATCACTAAATAAGAAAATATCCTACAGGTTTGCTTACGGAGGAATTTTTTCAGTTGGTATTTTACCCTTCTAAATGACATTTGCTTGTGTCAAATTGACATAAAACTAGCCAGCACAGCTTGACATGAGCAAAATATGTACTTTCTACTTAATAAGGTTTTTTTTTTTTTCTTAGCAATTTAAAAGAAGAAGAAGGCTTAGTTTGGCAGCATCTACTGCATTAATAACTAGCATTTCTTTGAATAAGGAGGACATTACTGCATAAGAGACATTGCAGTGGAACAGCAGTGATGATCATGATGACAAGAAAATAGCCAAACCAACAAAATATGCATCCACTACGACCTCTAATTTTCTATCTACCTATGTATCTATCTTTACAAATCAGTGTAAGGCATTTTTCTTTAGGCTGGCACCTTACAAAAAATGACATGGAAACATTATTAAATATGAAAGCTAGGCCTATAATTTAGGTTTGTCCCACTAGTTCTGATAGCTTAGATAAACCAGTTTATATTATTCTACATTTAGCCTCATGGCGGCTTACCTCTCTTTCATATTGTGCCTTCCATTTCCTCTCCATGTCCTCCAGCATCTCTCATGTGACTGAATTAATCGTCTCTTCTTCTCTCTCTCTGCTCACAAGTACCGCCTAACCTTTTCCTGGCCAGATTATTAGCCATTCAGATGTTTGTTAAATCAATCATAAGACACTTTGGCAAGGACACATCTTCACAGAGTACAAAAAGATTATACAACAACAGAACAGCTTCAAATACTCCCTCTGATTGGACACCTATGAAATATAATTCTGTGTGTAGCTTGTGCAGGCAGAGATCAGATACCCAATGAGATCAAATCATTTGCAAAATTCTGGATCAGCTACAGAGGTGCCTGAAACACTATGTACATAACTCTTGTTTCATGGTATGGCTATGGTGCCAAGCCTCATTTAGCACCTGGTTATTTTTCAACCTTCTATCTATTGAAATGGGAGAATCTGAGACTTGTTTGACATCCTTACCACTCATTCCCAATCATCAAGTGGTTGCTGAATTTACCACTTATTCACTATCTCTCCAAATAAATGATACTCTGAGAGCAATAGAAACAAACAACAAAGGGGGTTTTCATTCTAGGAAAAGAAGAAGCACTTAAGGATCCTGCCACAGCATCTCTGCCTTCTCAAAAATATGGAAAAAGCATGGGATATAACTGGTCTCTCTGAACATGAGGACTGATGAGAAGCTAAGGACAATGGCACGGGGTTTTGATCCTACGTAATGTGCTGGCTTTGTGGGAGCCTAGCCAGTTTGGATGTTCACCTTCCTAAATATGGACGGAGGGGGGAGGACCTAGGACTTACCACAGGGCAGGGAACCCTGACTGCCCATTGGACTGGAGAGGGATGGGGAGAGGAGTGGGGGGAGGGGGAGAAGGGTGGGAGGAGGGGGAGGGAAATGGGAGGCTGGGAGGAGGTGGAAACTTGTTTTTTTTTCCTTTTCTCAATAAAAAAAAGAATTTAAAATAAAAAAAATACAACTTTGTATGCTTAGTGAAGACTTCACTGGAAAAGGACTGAAAAAGTATTGTACAAACACAATAGTCAGGCCTCCTTGTGCAATTTTTCTGGCAAAGCAGTCTTTGCTCGCAATTTATCCTTCTGGTATACCCTTCATTGCCAAGGCAACTTCAGCTCCTACTAGAGATGTTCAAATGTTTCTACAGGCTGCTCCTTTGGAAAAACCTTCTAGTTAAGTATCTGGATGCCTGGTATTTTTTTTTTTTTCACTACTTATTTTACAATGCCATATTTCAAAATTATATATATGAAAAAGCAAGAGGAGGTCAGCAATTTTGTCTTATCTAAAGAGCAAAGTATTCACAGGGCTCCTGGGGCTAGCAAGTCAACAACAGCAGTGCCCAAGCAAAACCAATCTTTGTAGAGGATTGCTTCTGTCTCTTAGTGTAGAAGAGGACCAAACAGGAAATGACTTAAAATATAGATTTTTGTACAAAGTGCTAGGGTGATGGGAGTGGGTGAGTAAGGATGAGCTCTTTTATACCCATGAAGTAAGTTCTTTGTCTGAATCTTCTTGAATCTGTCTATTGTTCACATTTAGGCTTCTCTTGTCTTGTCACATGGTTATTCTATTGCTGTCCTTCTTTGTAGTGCACTCTGGGTAACCACTACACTCTTTACATATGTGAGTGCATGTGGAAAAAACCAATCCTTACCCTATGCTTACATCTGATTTCCTTTTTAAAAAATCCTTTCTCCAAAAAAATGAATCATTCTGGCAGCCTAGGAATTAAGACACAAACACATCTTTCAAGAGACTATTCACTCAGTATTAGAGATGAATTAGAAGGAAAGTGCTATCTTAGAAAGGGTATCAGACATTCACCCCTGATCTACCATATTAAGCCTAAGCCTTTTGTTAGGTTTCCAGTTTTTAGAAAGCCGCTTGTTTATGTGAAAAAACATTCACTCTCTTAGCTTTATAATAGCTGAACTAAACATAATTCCTTGTCCACTTGAGCCATTTTTGCATGATTATTTACTCTTGGTGTCTAAATCTGTCTACTTGCTTATAATATCTAAGACATCAGTATAATCTGTGGGAGCAGAGCCCCAATTTTGTTTTTCTAATACAAAACATCGATATTTTAACAACCAAATAGCCTCCCAGCATCCACTTACTATACTGTTCTACCTTTTTAGATAACTCTTCTTAATTTTCATTATTCTTCCAGTGTTAGTATTTATCAGTATTTTTTTAATTACATATGGCTTCCAAAACATGTATTATTACATACAATATATATATATATATATATATATATATATATATATATATATATATATATATGTATATATTTGTTGAAAGAATAGTGGCATGTGCCTGTATCAAACAAAAATATTTTATGCATTCCTCTTGATTCCATTCTGTCATTTCTCTGTCACTTCAAAATTGATGTCACAAAATTTAAAAATTGCTCTTTTGGTTCAAATTTCATGTTTAAAACACAATATAACAAAAACATTTTCATGACTCATATTATTTTTAAAAATACTAACTATATCCAGAATGCATTTGAATTCTGGTAAAGGTCCTCATAATTAATTATGAGGGATTCCATAAAAGAGTTTCTGACCACAGCTGGCTCTAATCTTATACTAATGACTAAATTAATGTCACACGCAAAAGGAAACAATAGTAAAACTATGTAGTACATTTTGATTTTATAGTATAACCTGTTTAGAAAGCTCTTTTTAGCCACATTTCCATTAGGCTTACTCATAATGCCTTGGTGTTACATACTGCTGATGGATATCTAGTTATTGGCAATAATTATTTTTGCACAGGTAAGTATTCGACTACAGAGGATATTCCTAGAAGAGAGATTTCTGCTTACAAGCATATGTGCATCTAATTTTTTTGTTGCATATTGCCAAGTACTCTCAACAACAATATATAAAAATGTCTTTCCTCACACTCCTGCCAATTTTTATAATCTTTGGCAAACTTGATGAGTTTTGAAAAACAGATGAATTTTGTTATTGAATTTGCATTTTACAGAATAATTAGGTTGAACATCTACCCATATGGTTTTAAGTTACATCAATCTTTCTCTTTTTTTGTGAATTAAACTGCCTACTTACCTTCTCATTTATCCATTGGGCTGTTGTCCTTTCTGTGACACTTCCCTGTATTTTTGGAACAATGTTTCTATGTTTATGAGCTGTGAGAACTTTTAGTGGATTGTTATTTGGGCAGCAGTACTTTAAAAACAGATTGCTTTTTTTTAGCAGAAATTTGTGGCTTACCCATCCAGGGTCATATCGTCACAATGACAGCACTGCAGTGAAGGTCTGGAAGTGGTCAGACTGATGTAGCTCACTTCCCACTCTGTTGCAGCTCTGCTCAGTAACATAGGGAGAGTAGTAAAATCATATTCTTCAGTGGTCTTCTTCCAAGCAGGAAATCACAATATCAACATTATCTTCAAGATTCATTTATGAATAAATGTCTGTTAGTACAATATCTCTCTTTGTTATTATAAAAATACAAACTTATGAATGCTAACAATACTCAACCAAAACATCCTACAATGCTATACTTTTTCACTGTGTTATTTAATACTGAGTTCTTATTTGAATCCTTTTATTTTTCTACTTCTCTAATGTCTCATTGTTTACATTCTCCCCCTTTTCCCTATTACATGTGATCATAATTTTCAGTGATTCAGTTATTTCTAGGAAGTCACCTAGGGATATTAAAAGAGGAACAAAGTACTCACAGTTTGTGAAGCAAGCAGATTATAAATTGGCAAGAACACCCTTCCACCAGTCAGGTAACTAAAAGACAGCTCAGGTTCTTTTACTAACTAATTTTGTTGTAGAGATTTAGAGCTTCTTTTTTTCCTGTAAAATAAAACTCATATCATTTGCTTATTTTATAAAAATAACAGAGCTAGAAGACTATATAGCTTGAATCAGTGGAAAGAAGCGAGTTCACAGTTAGGACGATGAATGACAGTCTGTGTTACAGCCTTCCCATGTAGATAAGGAGATAAAGGCAACACCAGCAAATTTTGTGAAAGCCCCAAAGTATATTTGTGGAACACATTGATCATATATTTTACCTGAACGGCCTATTCTTTATTTTAGTCTCAATAAACAGCATGACTATTGTGTTATAAATAGCAGCAGAAAGGGCAAGGCAGAAGGAGGGAAGAAAAAAGGAAGAAAAAAGAGAAGTAGAGAAACTAATTAATGTTCTAGCCTCTCTCCTACAACTTAATGGACCAAGAAATATTAATTATACCTCCTTTACCTTTACACCAGATGATTTATCTATTATACTCACATGAAACTCTAAATCTTAACATTACAACACGGAGGGGAGAAAATAAAATTGTTGTTTCTTATTATTGGACTGATTGCCGAACACTTAGTAAGCAGAAAATAAGAAAAAAATTACCAAATGATAATAAGACCTGAAATATTAAGATCTATCACTCTTCTTGTTTTAAATCACATTTTGACATCAGTGATCCTAAGGATGACATGGTTAAACATGTCATGGTTTGACAAAGTTGATAGGACCTAGTATAAGGAACTCCAGAATTTCAACCTCAAAAACTGAAGTCACTGAATGCATTTGACAGGAAGTCTGTGAGGTAATTATACTAATGAATAATGAAACTATATGGTCATCCATTCATTTTTTTTGCCTATGATAAATGAACAAGTGAACTAAGGGAGTCGCAGCGATATGTCATAGGACAAAACATGGTCCATTCCCTAAAACCTCAAATTCCTAGCCAAAAATTAAAGAAAATATATAGATGTTTTTTCTATTTGGGTTGGTTATTCTACTCTGTTAGCTATTAAAAACATTTATATTGTTTTAGGCCATTTTAGGAAATTATTATGTTTAATTGGAATCTTAGTCATGTTTTATGATTTTTGTTATTGTGATGTGAATTGATATAAGATAAAGGACAGGCTGCCAAAAATCTTCAGGTAATTCTTACCCAACTAATAGAAAATAAACAAACAGAAAAAAGAACTTGGAATGGTGGTGAATGTTTTAAATCTCAATACTCCAGAGGTACAGGTAGGTAGGTCTTTATGTGTTCTTGGTGAACCTGGTCCACATAGCAAGTGCCAGGATAACCAATAATATTGAGACCCTATTGCACACACAAAAAGATGTTAGTTATGGATGTTTTCAGTAATGTACTAGGTAGGCTGTCCGGGAGCTGGAAGAACACACAAGGTTAGCCAGGAGACACTCCTACATCTTTTATTTGCTATTGGATTCTGTATCTCTAAGACTGAGAGAAAATCTTGAGATACCAAAGGAAAGACATTTCTATATTTAAAATATCCTTGATCTGTGTGTTTTATGTGTCACTCTGCCACAGAGTTACTGACTATAGAAGTTAGTAACAATGCAGTTTCTACAGCTCTCTATAACCACGCTCATTCCAGCATAACCTCTTAGTTGCTGCTTACCTATCATCATGTCTTTCGTCCTGACACGTTACCTCATTTTAGAAATTTCACCAGCACATTTCTTTTGTTTTTTTAGATTTCTTTTTTTACTTATTTATATATTAATTTATTAATTATTTATTAAAGATTTCTGTCTCTTCCCCGCCACCGCCTCCCATTTCCCTCCCCCTCCCCCGGTCAAGTCCCCCTCCCTCATCAGCCCGAAGAGCAATCAGGGTTCCCTGACCTGTGGGAAGTCCAAGGAACCCCACCTCCATCCAGGTTTAGTAAGTTGAGCATCCAAACTGCCCAGGCCCCCCCAAAGCCAGCACGTGCAGCAGGATCAAAACCCATTGCCATTGTTCTTGAGTTCTCAGTAGTCGTCATTGTCACAGCACATTTCTATGTCTAATAAACTTTGAAACATCATCGTTCTTGTTGCCGCTTTTCCATTGCCTTGGGGAAGATGTTACTGTTGGCACATTCAGGTTGGAAAACATACACAAAATACCTCAATAAAAGAAAGTGTCCCTCCAAGCCAGGTAAACTTACTTGATTGTCAGGAAGAAAAGTATGCTTTGATTGTGAAAGGCAGTGCAAAACAAACTTTTCACAATGAATAACGTTGCAAAGGATTCCAGGATGCATACCAGATGTCACCATGATACCCCTAGCTCCCTTGAAACTAGTCAGGAATCTTAAAATATACCAATAATATCCTGTTGTGCTTTGTCTCTCTTTTTTATGAGCTTAATGGAGCATATAAGAAGCATTGAATAGGAACAAAAAAAAATGTGGCTTTATCTTGCCAGTCCCTCAGTTCTGTTGACATAATCTCAAATGGATCTCAAATAATCTTTTTTTTTGATTCATATTTGATTCCCCAAGGAGTCTCTGAGTGTAGCATTTTAAAACGAGACAGATTCTGATTAACTTTTGTCTTTCACTTAATCAAAAGCATTTAACATGCTACTTGAAATACAATCATACCTCACACAACCTACTCCTGTATTTTCTCATCTTCCTCCAATGAAAAATTTGCCTTAATGTTTGCCTAGACTTATTATTTACTTTCATCATATTCAATTGTGATCACTACATTTGAAATAGCGGTGCTTGAAAATAACTGGAGAAAATATGCTGTGAAACTGGAGACCACCTTTTTCAAACTGCTGCAGCAGTATTTGTATTTATTTAAGTAAATTACCCATGTCAAAAGCTGTACTATTTCATTGACAAACTAATCTTATTTTGTACAGTATTTTGTTTTATATTTGTCACTTCTCAATATTTCAGCATCAAAATAATCTGCAAACATTTGCAAAAAGTAAAATACTCTTAACTCCATAAACATAATGTAATGTATCAAATAATATTTTAATGTGGTTTTTAATGTTTTTATGCATAATTTAAAAGTAGTAAATATTAAAGGCATATTGTTTTTATGCTTTGCTCATGTCTAGATTATTTCTTCATATTATTATGCACTTACCATAAGCATTGAGAATATTTCTTATTCATGAGTAAAATAGTAAATGTTTATGAGATTTATTTTCTGCATAAATAACCATGTCTTCTTATCTATACCCTAAGTTACGAAGTCACACTACTATTCCAAACAACTTAGTCTTCAGTTTGAAAAAAAACTAAAATGTCACCACTTGTAATTCTGGGCTTAATTTGCTGGTTTACAGTTTCTTTCACTGTCTACCATGTAATGAGAAGCTCTTGAGCAAGTTGGCAGCATGAAAAAAGGCACGAATCTAGGCGGCATGTTGCTGTCTAGGGACTGGCCAGACTCACAGTCTCATGTTTGGAACCTGGCTTCCCTTGAGAGTTTTTCTAATTATAATATGTGCTGTTCAGCAAAGGCAGTGAGATCCAACAGCAAGATAGATGATGCACAATCTGAGAAGAACACTTGAGGACATCGTTGGCAGTCTTATCTTAAGACAGAGACCTTGCACTAAAGAGGTGAGTCTGTACTAGCGATGCAGTCAGACAAACCAGTCACATCTATAAGTTTGCCAAGGCATCGCTTCTGTCCATATTCCTCATTGTACTATGGAACTCCGGCTATCAAGGTCTTCTACTTGAACTTTTTTTTTTAATTAGAAAACATCTCTGAATTTGTTTATCACCAATATTAACTCAAAAATGTACAAAGGAGGGTTCGCTTCCCGGTCAGGGAAGCTTCTTTTCTTAAAAAAAAAATGTACAAAGGAAAGTTGTTTGCAGAATTCCCGTTGTGCTTTGATACATTTGTAATATTACTTGCAAGTGTCTTAGTGTGGGAGAAAAAGAATAAAATGAAAAGAGGAGAAATCTAATATATTTAGATAATTGTCCCATTTTCCTTCTTAATATAAGCATATGCTTATTAAACATAATTTATTTCAGGGTAATAAATATCAATAGTCTGTTTATAAATTCCTAATGTTCAAAAGAATGTCTGAACATCAGGAATGAGCTGAGACTATTGATCTTCACAAAGATGTGATGTTGGTAAAGGTCAGAATAAGATTCAAGTAGGAGCTTGCCTAATACATGTTGATGGCAGAAAGGAGCCAAGCTAAGCTAAGCTAGCTCATCTCATCGATAAAATATTCTAGAAATCTAATTTTATTTGATTAATATCTTGGGTCAAGTAAGGGTTGCATTAAAATTCAGTAGATATTTGCATTGTGGGTGCATTTTGTAATTATGTAGAGTCTTTGTAGCTTGTCAGACAAAACATTAGAACAGATTTAAGGTGAGCAGGAAAGGCTATGGTGCACTGGGTGATTTTAAATGCAGTCCTAGGAGGCTCCGGAGAGTCTGAAACCGTATTTTGCTCTTCTATTAAGCTCACTGTCACCAACACAGTTATTTGCATATCTAAATAGTGTAAGATGTTTGTCTAAGTGAAGAGAATGAAACAGAAGCAAGACAGTGCGCAGAAGGATTTTTGGCACCATTTGAATTGACATATGGCAATGGACTCCCTTCTTCTCTCATGCAAGAAATGGCACATATGTCTGAGGACTCACTTCACTGAAATATTGAAGCCCATATTAGGCAGTGGAGACTCCTAAATTTTAAAACAAGCATAGTGATTCAATTCTAATTAAAACATTTAAGACATATATGACCTTGGTTTGCACCTCAGAATGTCAGTTTTAGTAATTGTGACTTATTTGTTATTTAACTATTTGAAACTACTTACTGGACATCTCCTTTTTACTCAACATAATTTCATCTGCTGTGAATTAATCAGTAAAGATCCCCGTCCTTCTCCAAAACCACAGAAACCCTGTCTCGAAAAACCAAAAAAAAAAAAAAATCCCTGTCCTTCACAGAGTTTATCTTCTGATACCTTTACTGTTATTAAACTGATTTAAAAACACTAAAAGGGCACTTAAATTTCCCAACATAACCTTGTACTACACGCTCAGAATTTTTTTTAATATTTCTTCAAATTATCACTTGCTTTCTGTTCATTTTCAAAATTCACACATTAACACCATAAAGCAACCAAGTAGTTCTTTGGTGCATATTTATTTAATATTTCTGTCTTATACATGGCAGTTTGAAACTACAAGCAATATTTACACCTTCCTTTCCAAGCCTAATAACCTCTATTTCTTGGTTATAAAGTCGTATGTGTACCCTCGATAGCCAGGGAGGTCACTGACTCAGGCTGAAGCAAAAAGAAAATAGTGGCAGTTAAAGTCTGCATCACCTGGAGGATGCAAGTTCAACCTCAGGGGTCTCTCAGCAAATTGCCATCGAGTTAGAAACTGGACCCAGTATTGTCCCCTGCCCTTTGTATTCAAAGAAACAAGAAAACCATATTTGTAAATCAAATATTTGCATTATGATGTAAAGACAAACTAATTAATGAACAACCCTAAATACAGGAATTTACAACATACACACATACATAATGTGTATGTTTGTGTGTGTGTGTGTGTGTGAGAGAGAGAGAGAGAGACAGAGAGAGACAGAGAGAGACAGAGAGACAGAGAGAGAGACAGAGAGAGACAGAGAGAGACAGAGAGACAGAGAGAGACAGAGAGAGACAGAGAGACAGAGAGAGAGAGATTTTTGATTTTGTATATAACCAGTAAAGCCAGTCTATGTGTCCATGTATTGTGAACTGTGAACCCTCTGCTAAGAGATATTCTATTCCTTTATATTTCTACAAAATAAAAGATTATTAAAATTAGAGGGATGTAGCAGATTGCATCCAAGCTCTTTAAGATGTTTTGTTTTTATCTTTTTCCACTTGAAGTGGTCAAATTTTTAATAATCATCTAAAGATATTTTTTTAAAAAAATAATATCAATGAAGCCCACTCCTTACCTTCATTTAGAATCTTTAGACAGGTATCATGGAGTTTGTATGCTTAAAATTTGATTCCTGGGACTCTGATGATAACTCAGGCATAGGAACCAAAAAGTTAGAGATGGTTACAGTACCCAAGATTCTTTTCAGATTTCTCTTGCCTGTCATTACTTCCTGGCTTTCAGCCTCACTTAGGTCAAAGCTAACTGCTGTACTATCATGAATTTTACACCCTGCTACACTTAATGCTCCCATGGTGAGTCTTCTTATTTGTTCTCTGTGTTCTCTGACAAAGCCCTTATTCATTTCCTAAGTTACCCCTTCTCAGTGCCTCCTGTGTTATGCTGTGAAAACCCAGGCTTTCTTTAGCTTGTGACTGGAACCATGTTGACTTACCTGCATTAGTGCCACTTGACATGACACATTCACATTATCCATTACTATGCATGCTCTTGCACAATGTTCAGCATATGGCACATTTCAAGAAAATATTTGATGAGAAAACTGCAAAACCTCATTTGAATAAACCATGAAACATTTAGCAAATTTGATATGTTTTTTACTAATTTCTCAATTTATCAGCCCTTTAGGATAGTGTTCTGTAGAGAAGGAAGAAAAAACCAGAAGAGGTCCATTAGGGTCTTACAGGGCACTGTTTTAAATCATGGTTTCACACATTAATATTTAAACAAAAGCAGAAGCAGGCTATTTACTTTACAAATAACTTTTGAAAATACTGCATTCAATTTAAAGACACAATTTTGGAAATGTTATAAATCACAGCAAGCTCATTTTTGTGTTTCTATTTATTTATTTATCTATTTATTTGGTTTTTGTTTATAATGCAAATTTCTTCACACTTAGGAACTAGTCAAAGAATGAGGGGCTAGACCAAGTGTGAAGGAGGTGAATCAGGAATCCTGTTCTGCAAGATTAATACCAGGAGACATTTAGAGTCTGTAGCAGCAGCCAGAGACTGAGACACCATTATTGATGTGTCATCAGGCTGAGAAGAGAGGGCTCGCAGTAGGGATGAGAAGGACAAGTTCTGTGTGCTCATCGATCTGCAGTCCTCCATGGAAAGCTCCACATATTTCCAAATGTCTTGAGTGGTTTTATTGATGCAGCTCCTGTCAGATGAGAGGAGAATTGGACTCACTACATTTATTTTTCATGTGGTATTGGCAGTCTCATTCAAGCATTTAATGCTTACATAGATGGTGTCAGAATGGACAGATATTGAGTATCTTATCAAATCATTTGGGGTAAGTTCGTAGGGAAAATTACAAAACCCCAGAAACCCAGGAGAGACATTGGAAAAGCCACCCACCGTGCATTATGTTTGCCTGCTCTAATGATGGCCCTGATCTCCTTTGTGATCTCCTTTTATACTGTAGGTGATAAATAGTGACCTAGGGAACTAGTCAGTGGAACCAAACTGTGGAGTAAGCAGGCACTACACAAGGCTGATAGAACTTTAATACATGTCTAGTTAGAGACTTGATATATTCACAGAGAAGTCACACTAGGGCAAACCAGTAGATCATGGATCACAGCCCTGAGGAAAACTACGAAAGACTATACAATTGGTTTCCCTGTCAGCAAAATAAGAAAATACTCATGTTATAAGTGGAAAATTCTTCAGTAAGCTTTAGAATAGTAGGGCATTCAGTATTGATAACATATTAAATTTGAGAAATAGTCATTGATAATATTTATTAATTTAAAATATTTGGCTGGTTGAGAGAGGCGCATGCCTTTAATGCCAGCACATAGAGGGCAATGGCAAGTGGATCTATGTGAGTTCGAGATCAGCCTAGTCTATACAGATCGTTTCAGGACAAAGAGGGCTATTATACAGAGAAACTCTCTTTGAAACCACTCCCCTCAAAAAAATTCACCATAATCTTAGTTCATAATTTATTTCTTATGAAAATCATATTTCTAGAAGTCCTCATTTCCTATATTTTGTTTCTGATTTCTTTATTCTATAGACATGTTATGATGCTGTCAGCCAGCATCAAAAATAATACCGTAAAACTGATAGCACACTACTAACCACGATTTTGAAAGTAAGGACATCCTTACTCACAGTACTCACAGGGCTGAGAGGAGCCTATACTGGGTTAAAATCAGTGGGAACATAGGATGCTTTAGTGATGGCTTCTTGAAAGTAAGTGTTTATAATGACTTATATTTAGCTTAAAACAAATAAACAAACAAGCATATATGTGCAGGTAACATTATAAGGTCTGTGTTGGTTTCACTTAGGAATATTTATTTATGTATATATATACATATATGTAACACTACATGAAGTAAACAGGTTAAATTTATATATATATGCAATAATTAATGCAAAAGATGACTGATTTCTAAGGACAGTGTGCATGTTTATATGGGAAGATCTGGAAGGAGAAAAGTAAGAGAGAAATGTTGTAATTATATTAAATATAAAAAATTTAAACTTCCAAATCATAAATAAATAAATTAGTACCCAAAACATAACAATAACTAAATAAGCATGAGCTAGATATATTCACTGGAAATGAAGCACTGTTATTACAAAGGTTCTACATTCACTCCCTAGTACCCGCATCACAAAATGAAACTAAGAAATTTTGTGTGTTATTTTTAAAACTTTTTTTAATTGATTTTATTGAGCTATACATTTTTCTTTGTTCTCCTCCCTTCTTCTGTCCTCCTCTTCTCCCCTCTCCCATGGTCTCCATGCTCCAATTTACTCAGAAGATCTTTTATTTTTCTACCTCCCATGTAAATTAGATCCTCAGTATTGCTTAGGTTCTCTGGAATCGTGAATTGTGGGCTAGTTTTCTTTGCTTCATGTCTAAAAGCAACTTAAGATAACATGATGTTTATCTTTCTGGGTGTTAGTTACCTTATTCAATATGATGTTTTCAAGATCCATCCATTTGCTTACAAAACTCAAAATGTCATTATTTTTTTCTACTGTGTAGTACTCCATTGTGTAAATATACCACATTTTCCTTATCCATTTCTTGGTCAAGGGGCAATTAGGTTGCTTCCAGTTTCTGGTTATGACAAACAATGCTGCTATGAACATAGGTGAGCACATGCCCTTGTGGTATGATTAAGAATCATTTGAGTATATACCCAAAAGTGGTATTACTGGGTTTTGAGGAAGGTTTTTTTCCTAATTTTCTGAGAAATTGCCATACTAATATCCAAAGTGGATGTACCAGCTTGCACTCCCACCAGCAATGGAGGAGTATTTTTTTTTTTACCCCACATCCTCTCCAGCATAAACTGTCATCATTGTTTTTGATCTTGGCCATTCTTACCAGTATTAGATGGAATCTCAGACTTGTTTTGATTTGCATTTTTCTGATGGCTGAAGATGTTAACATTTCCTTAAGTGTTTTTCAGCCATTTTATATTCCTCTGTTGTGAGTTCTCTCTTTAGGTCTGTAACAATTTTTTTTTTTAAAAAAAACTGGATTATTTGTTCTTTTGATGACCAATTTCTTGATTCTTTGTATACTTTAGAGATCAGACCTCTGTCTGATGTGAGATTGGTGAAGATCTTTTCCCACTCTGTATGCTGCCATTTTGTCTTGCTGACCGTGTCCTTTGTTTTACAGAGCTTTTCAGTTTCAGGAGGCTCCATTTGTTAGTTCTTTCTCTCAGCATCTGTGTGACTGGGATTATAAATAAGAACTTGTATCCTGTAACAATGCTTTTAAGTATACTTTTCACTTTCTCCTCTATAAGGTTCAGTGTGGTTGACTTTATGTTGAGGTCTTTGATCCATTTGGACTTGAGTTTTGTGCATGATGATAGATATGGGTCTATTTTCATTCTTCTACATGTTCATATCAAGTTATGACAACACCATTTGTTAAATATGATTTCCATTTGATATTTTTTGCTTCTTTGTCAAAAAGCAGGTGTTCAAAGATGTGTGGATTAATATCCAGGTCTTCTATTGAGTTCCATTTGTCCTCCTGTCTTTTTTTATGCCAATACCAGGCTGTTTTCAGTACCATAGCTCTGTAGTAGAGTTTGAAGTCAGGAAT
>NW_004949096.1:13747717-13777477 GCF_000317375.1 Microtus ochrogaster | reverse complement strand
CCTTTCCATATGAAATTGAGTACTGTTCTTTCAAGGTCTGGTAAGAATTTTTCTGGAATTTTGATGGGTATTGCATTGAATCTGTAGATTGTTTTTAGTAAGATTGCTATTTTTACTATGGTAATTTTAGCTACCCAAGAACATAGGAGATCTTTCCATTTTCTGATATCCTCTTCAATTTCTTTCTTCAAAGATTTAAAGTTCTTGTCACACAAGTCTTCCAATTGTTTGGTTAGAGTTAATCAAAGATATTTTAGGCTATTTGTAGCTATTGCGAAGAGTGATGATTCTTTGATTTCTTTCTCAGACCATTTATCATCTGTGAAAAGGTGGGCTACTGTTTTTTTTTTTTTTGAGTTAATATTGTATCCTGTTACATTATTAAAGGTGTTTATACGTTGTTGACGTTCCTTGGTAGAATTTTGAAGGTCACTTATGTAAGCTATCCTGTCATCAGCAAGTAATGAGAGTTTGACTTCTTTTCTGATTTTTATCCTCTTGATCTCCTTTTGTTGTCTTATTGCTCTAGCTAGAACTTCAAGAACTATATTGAATAGATGTGGCGAGAGAGGGCAACCTTGTCCTGATTTCAGTGGGATAGCTTTGAGTTTCTCTCTATCTAATTTGATTTTGGCTGTTGATTTGTTGCATATTGCCTTTTTTATGTTTAGATATGTTTCTTGTATCCCTGCTATCTCTAAGACCTTTATCATTATGGGATGTTGTATTTTGTTGAAGGCTTTTTCAGTATATAATGAGATGACCATGTGGTTTTTATTTTTAAGTTTGTTTATATGGTGGATTACACTGACAGATTTTCATATGTTGAACCATCCCTGAATCTCTTGGATGAGACTGACTTGATCATGGTACATGATTTTTCTGATGTGTTCTTGGATTCTATTTACCAGTATTTTATTGAGGATTTTTACATCAAATTTCATGAGTGTGATCAATCTGTAATTCTCTTTTTTAGTAACGTCTTTGTATGGTTTGGTTATCAGGGTAATTGTAGCCTCTTAAAAAGAGTATGACATTATTTCATCTGTTTCTATTGTGTAGAACAATTTGAAGAATATTAGTATTAGTTCTCATTTAAAAATCTTGTAGAATTCTGAGCTGAAACCATCTGGTCCTGGGTGTTTTTTGGTTGGGAGACATTTTATGACTATTTTTATTACTTTAGCAGTATATTTAATTTGCTTATCTGGTCTACATTTAATTTTGGTAAGTGATATTTATCCAGAAAGTTGTCCATTTCAGTTAAGTTTTCCAATTTTGTGGAGTACAGGTTTTTAAAATATGACCTGATGATTCTCTGGATTTTTTTCCATGTCTGTTTTTATGGCTCCCTTTTTATTTCTGATTTTGTTAATTTGGATATTGTCTCTCTGACTTTTTGTTACTTTGGATAAAGGTTTTTCTGTTTTGTTGATTTCTTTTTCAAAAAAACTTCTCTTTGTCATGTTGATTCTTTTTCAAAACAAAGCAATTTTTAAAAGTCTGTCTTCATTTACCAATTGTCTACTTCTAGATATAATCTATGAAATGACCTTCCATCCCTAAGTTTTCTAAAATAGTTTCCTGTTATTTCTTACCCAGTTGAAATTTAGTTTTTTTTTCAATAGAGCTCTACAACAGTTCTGATAAGAACAATAGGAACCATAATAAACACCTTCCTGCTAGTACCACCCACTGCTGAAATAGTGATGTGAATGTTATTTGAATAACTAAGTGTTATTTGATTGGATATAAGGCTTATTCTATGATCTGGAACCCATGGTTGATAGTGTTATTGAGGTAAAGAACCTGAATCTAGATAAGTCATGGTGGCATGGAAAACTTATTAGTACTATTCTACTAAATCAACAGGGCAATAAAATAAATCCTAATGATATACTTCTGTATTCATAGATTAGTCCCTCACTCAGACCTCAGCACAGAACACTTTGGTGGTTGATGATGATTAATACAGAGACCCACAACTCAACAATGTGCAGAAAATGGGGGACGTAGAAGTGCTCAGCTCTACATTGAGTGTCTTGAGTTTATTCTTTCTCTCAAGACTCAGGGATCTATGTGGGAGAGTGTTCATAAATGTTGTAATAGACAGAGATAGTGGGCAATCTCAAGGAGAGTGCATTTCCTAGACATCTCAGAGCAGATGCACAGAGGAGGTTTGGAGACTGTGACAACATGCACAAGACTTGTACAATCTCATGTCAGACAAAATCTCATCACAAAGGACAGAAAGCAGGCACAAGCACTACCTCAGCAATGAACCCACGCCCTAAAAATACAGCTTCTGTCAGATTAAAAATCAAACCACTGAGAAGAAAGCGTATGGAAAGGGATTATGAGTTCTGTTTCAGTCACATGAATTTAGAGTACCTCACTGAAATAATGGAGTCAGCAGGAGTTCACCCACAGCTGAACTTTCACTAATAGCTAACATTTATGGCCTATCCTGTTTAGAGCCACCCCACTCTCTCTGGCTGATGCTTACTTTGAGACACAAAGTCCAAAATCCAGTACTGTATTATTAGTTACAGTTCAGAATGATTCTTCCTGAACACTTACAGGGCAGCCGGAGCTGTATTCCTTTATTTTGACTCCACTTTGGCAATCAACTGACAGAGGAGAAATAATCTGTAATTTGGGATTTATGGGAGGATGTTTTGGTGGGAAAGTGTTAGAAAAGGATCAATAGTTTCTCAATTCACAGGTGTGTTCTCTTTGCCCTCTCTGGATTTAGCTCCTGGCCATTTTTTGCTGCTTGCTTCTGTGAAGACGGAGTCTGGTTTCCATTCCTATTGGTATGTTAGGAATCTGAAATTTTGGAAGAAGAAAGGAGAAGGGAAAGAATGTTAGAAGTCAGTAGAGGCACAGTTGATGAGATTGTGAAGAAGCCGAGTTGGAACATTCAACAAATAAGGAACAGAAGTAGGAACGTATACCTAACTTGGAATAAAAGATTCAGGATTTTGAACTCTGAAGAATCCTTGAAACTATTGGCCAGCAAATTCAATTGCTGTGGAGTTTAATCATTGTTTCCTGTGGGGTGAGGATTTGGAAAGCTGCAGATCTGGGGAAAATTCATTTTGGATAAACTTTTGGCAGCAATGGAGGGCTATATCACATATATTGCCAAAATTTTGAAGTGTAGATAGGAATAGTATCCAAGTCTAAATTAGGGAGCTACAAGATACAAATTCAGAAAGGATTACCCTCACCCTATGGTAATTGCTATATATATCTAGCAAAGGGAAAACCCCATTTATTTTTAATATCCTTTCTTGAGCATAGTCAGTGACTTTGCCTATGCAAAACTTGGCCACTTCAGTCTGTTGTGTGTTGTTTTACCATTTTGGTTTTTGGGAGGGCCCACCCCCCAACTCCCAAAGAAAACACATGGAGGCTTATGGTTGCTTCTAAATGCCCATTATTAGCTTAACTTGTTTCTTGTCAGCTTTTCTTAACTAATTATTCCACTACCTTTTGTCCTGGACTTCTCCCTTTTCTTACTTCTGTATATTTTATCTTTGCTCTTACTTAGTGGCTAGCTTGATGGCTAGGTGGCTGAGTAGCTGGCCCCTGATGTCCTCCTCCTCTTTTTCTCTTGTTCTTTTTTGCTTAGTTGGTTCTCCTTCTATTTATACTCTCTGTCTCTATTCTTGCTCATGCCTTGCTATTGCCCATTCAGCTGTTTTTTAGACCATCAGGTATTTTAGACAGGCACTGAATTAGAGCTTCACGGAGTTAAACAAATACAGCATAAACCAAAGTAACACAGCTTAAAATAACATGCTGTAACATCAGTCTGTCTCAGTTGCTAGAGAAATAGTCATTCCTCTTGATGAATCTGCTAAGGGAAGAATTCTCTCTTTTGGAAGGATTAACACTGTGTTGCATTTAAGAATTTGGTAACTAATCCCCACTCAGATAACGATAAGATTTCATTATTCTGAAGTCTAAAAATTATGCCAGAGAATGTGAGTGGCAAATCAGAATGTTCCAGGAAAACTGAATAACACTACTGTACACTGAACTTTTAAAAATTGCATTCCAATAGTGTTCAGAGCAAAGAGTAGCAAAAGTTGACAGTAATATGCTCCATCCACATCCTGTTATTTAGAGAAGAGGGACAATAATAGCTTTTATAAATGTCGAGGGGCCACTGCTTGCTGCTCTTGGGATCACTTTGAGCTTTATTCTCTGTCCTGGTCACAGGCTTCCTGCCCTTGTCATCCTCAGATGGTCGTGTTCATCTGAGGCTCTCAGACTATCTTCCTTCTGCTCTCTCAGTTCCTCCTGCCAGATTTCTTGATGCGGTTTCACAGTTATATTAACCAAAATATAAAGTCATTACTTTCTGCCTTTTGGTCTTCATTGACTTGTACAACAGTGTTTTTTTTTCCTGTTTGATATTTGCAACAGAGATATTAGGTGTCAAGGGAAGAAGAGAAATAGGAACAGGACTGAAATGAATGAGATATTCAGGCCTAAATAGCGTTACTGTAACCCCTGTCCAAAAAAGGAGAAAAAAACACCGATAGAACAGCTAAGAAATTTCAACACAGCATCCTTTTGTATTAATAATGTTTGAGTATTTTTATTTTAGATATAACCTGACAAAAGTATTTAAGGGGGAGCTTTAAAAATAAGCGAGGCTGTAACCCAAGTAGAGTTCTTCATAATAATTAAATTAGTAATATAACGCATGACCAGACTGAAGTACAAGACGTATAGGTACTTTCAAGATTGCCTTACAGCAGTTGTTCATGTGGTGATTCAGGAAACTTAAAAACATGGAGAAAGTATTCAAAATGAATGCACAGTGATGGCAAAGGAGGAGTGACTTACCTTCAAACCAGTATTTCTCTCAACCACATAATCCAAAACATAAATGCAGTACACAAAACCACAAATACTATGCAAATTAATATACAAAATGCATTATAAGGGTACAAATACTTGACAAACTTAACCAATTCTCAGTATTAGATTCCATAATCCTTTCATAAGTGCACTAGATCTAATTCAAGTTGTGCAGTTATCATTGGTGACCTCCTAAATAGGAATTTCCAATCCCAACAACTAATGTGACGGCTCCAAGAGAGAACACTGGCACCATTATTTCATGGTGTAATTTTACTCTGTGATTTTTTTTACTAAAGTTTAGGTCAAAGGGGTTTGTTGTCTTTGAAAACACTATCCTGAGTGAGGTAACCCAGACCCCCAAAAAATGAATATCGTATGTACTCACTCATAAGTGGGTTCTAGCCATAATTAAAGGATATTGAGCCTATAATTCGTGATCCTAGAGACGCTAAATAAGAAGGTGAACCCAAAGAAAAACATATAGTTATCCTCCTGGATATTGGAAGTAGACAAGATTTCCAGGCAAAAATTGGGAGCTTAGGGGTGGGGATGGGGTGGGGGTAAGGGGAGATGGGGAGAGAGAAGTGAGAAGGGGAGGATGGGGAGTGCTTGGGGAAATGGGACAGTTGCGATGGAGGAAGGGTGGATATGGGAGCAGGGAAGTATATATCTTAATTAAGGGAGCCATTTTAGGGTTGGCAAGAGACTTGACTCTAGAGGGGTTCCCAGGTGTCGAAGGAGATGTTCTCAGCTGGGTCCTTGGGCAGCTGAGGAGAGGGAGCCTGAACTGACCCTATCCTATAGCCACAATGATGAATATCTTGCATATCACCATAGAATCTTCATCTGGCGATGAATGGAAATAGAGACAGAGCACTGGACTGAGTTCCCAAAGTCCAAATGAGGAGCAGAAGGAGGGAGAACATGAGCAAGGAAGTTAGGACCGCGAGGGGTGCACCCATCCACTGAGACGATGGGGCTGATCTAATTAATGGGAGCTCACTAAGGCCAGCTGGACTGGGACTGATCAAACCGGACACTCTGAACGTGGCTGACAATGAGGGGTGGCTGAGAAGCCAAGGACAATGGGACTGGCTTTCGATTCTGCTGCAGGTACTGGCTTTGTGAGAGCCTAGTCTGTTTGGATGCTCACCTTCCTAGACACGGATGGAGGGGGAGGACCTTGGACTTCCCACAGGGCAGGGAACCCTGACTGCTCTTTGGATTGGAGAGGGAGTCGGAGGGGGAGTGGGGGAAGGGGGAGGAAAATGGAAGGAGGGGGAGGAAGTGGAAATTTTTAATTATTTTAAATACAATTTTCAATAAAAAAAGATACTTGAAAAAATCTCGATTTTCTTAAGAGAAATGTACAGAAGTACTGAGAAACTTATGGTTCAATATATAAGATACCTTATTAATTAAGAACTTAATAAAACCAGTATTAATCATATTCATGATTTAATTTACAATTAGTACTAAATTATCTTATAGTTTTTCATGTCTGGGAAAGAAGAGGGACTTGTGTTCTTTTCTTTGGTTCATGAGCATCTATCAGATAATATATTTCAAGAGAAATGATATAATATGATTGATACAAAATTTCACTTCACTTTTATAAGAAATAATAAATCTTTATTCATTAGACATATTTATCAACAGAGAACTTTCAACACATGAATCTAAAATCCCTGAAAGACACTTAAGAAAATGTTCAATATTCTTAGCCATCAGAGAAATGCAAATAAAACAAGTCTGAGACTCCATCTTATACCTGTAAGAATGGCCAAGATCAAAAACACTTATGACAACTTATGCTAGAGAGGATGTGGGGTAAAAGGAACACTCCTGCATTGCTGGTGGGAATGCAAACTGGTTCAACCACTTTGGATATCAGTATGGCAATTTCTCAGAAAATAAGAAAACAATCTTTCTCAAGACCCAGAAATACCACTTTTTGGTACATATCCAAGGGATGCTCAGTCATACCATAAGAACATGTGTTCCACTATGTTCATAGCAGCATTATTTGTCATAGCTAGAACATGGAAACAACCCAAATGTCCCTCAACTGAAGAGCGGATAAGGGAAACGTGGTATATTTACAATGGAGTACTACAGAGTGGAAAAAATAATGACATCTTTAAATTTGTGGGCAAATGAATGAATCTAGAAAACATCATATTGAGTGAGTTAATTTGCATAAAGACAAATATAATATATACTCCCTCATAAGTAGCTTTTAGACATAGAGCAAAGAAAAAACAGTTTGAAGTTTATAATCCCAGAGAATCTAGACATCAAAAAGTACCCTAAGAGAGGCATACATGGATCTAATTTACATGGGAAGCAGAAAAAGACAAGATCTCCTGAGTAAATTGGGAGCATGGGGATCATGGGAAAGGGGAGGAGGGGAGAAGCAATGAAAAAAGGGGGAGGCAGAGTAAAATGTATAGCTCAATAAAAACAATTTTAAAAATAATGAACATAGTAATAAATAAAAATACTTCTGAATGATGTTTTAAGAATCTAGCCCAGTCCTGAAATTTTTGTTATCAAAACATTCTTTAAAATAAAATGATACTGCTAAGAAAATAAGTTATTCAAATCAAAGAGACTCTCTGGGAGAACAAAACACTCTTAAGGCTAGGTACCACATCCAGCAGTAGTTGATCAAGACAAAAAGAAAAGCCCAATGACATTTTTGATGATTCATTCTCTCATAAAGTTGTGTCAGGGCATTAAAAAAAACCAGCAATGTAGGTCCTTTGTGTATATATTATGGATTTCTGAGTTTTTGAGGTTTTATGGACTTTGTATGTACATGAAAGTGGGTATCTCTGCAGCCATATGCGTTTCTTTGGTTTTGTCTTTGGCTTTTTTCTTTTGTTTAGTTGTTTGCTTTATTTTATTATTATTTTTTGGATGCCTATTGGTTTTTTAAGAGACATAAAGGGAATTGATCCAGATGTGAGGAAAGGTGGAGAGGAACTGAGGGGAGTTTGGGAAAGGGAAACAGTAATCTGAATATATTATATGAAAAAAATCTATTTTAATTACAAGAAAAAAATAAAAAGGTTGCAGCTAAGAAATCAAATGATTCAATTCTTAAAAATTAAATTTTTTTTTCTGCATTGTCTATTGGGAATTGAGAATAAGAACCATTTAGAAGTTTCAACTCATTTTTAATAGCCTTAATAAAACATATTATATGTTACATAGAATCATGAAATATCTAATTTGAATAAAATATAGCAATGAGAACAGTGTTCTTTTATATAAGAATTGTTCTTTTCTTTTTTCTCATTCTGTTCAGATATATTGTTCTACTTGAGGTAATATGCTGAACATAGCGGACAATGAGGACTACTGAGAACTCAAGAACAATGGCAATGGGTTTTGATCCTACTGCATGTACTGGCTTTGGGGGAGCCTAGGCAGTTTGGATGCTCACCTTACTAAACCTGGATGGAGGTGGGTGGTCCTTGGACTTCCTACAGGTCAGGGAACCCTGATTGCTCTTCGAGCTGATGAGGGAGGGGGACTTGATTGGGGGAGGGGGAGGGAAATGGGAGGCATTGCAGGGAGGAGGCAGAAATCCTTAATAAATAAATACATTTAAAAAATAAAAAAATAAATAAGTTCTACCAGTCACAATATATCCACAGTTTGAATACAACATCTTCATGTATTAAAATTTTAGTTAATTGTAGGTATGTGAAAACCAGTAAGTAAACGTTTCCTAAAAGTTAATTGCAGTGCAGAATCTGAAAGCATGCCAGTGTACATTTCATAGGCTGTGAAGTGGCACAAGGAAGTGGCCCACCCTGCAGGCTCATCTTTTGTTCCCACTTGACTTTGTGACATCTTATACATTAGGAATTTGAAATAGATTAGTTCAATCAGCTATGCAGACTTTCCAAATATCAACGTATTTCATTGTAAAATTCTGCTAATAAATTTCATTCTTTGTGAAATCAGAAGACTCACTAAGTGTTTGGAAGGATCCAACTTTACTGTGATATATATATATATACACAGAAATTTTGGTTTCTTATTTGTTTGTTTGAAATACTAAATTTTATCATTGATCTCAAATAGTGTCAGTTGTTTGTTTGTTTTCCTTCAGGGACAAACTCAGTTTAAATTTATTTTTCTTTTTTAGAACTGTTTCTTGAGTAGCCTTATCCAAAAGAATATAGCTTATACAATAGTCATTTTTTTGCATAAAGATGATGTTTTCTGGATAGAGACTAGTTCATCATACCTCACTCATACATGTTTTATTCATTCCTTCACAATTCACATCTCATCATAAAAACATATGTACTCAAAGGACAAAAATAATACTTTATATACTTTCTCCAAGGTTATTCTTTCCTGAACGAGAATTTCTCATATGGCCAGCATGTGAGCCTGAAATACTATGAATGTTAGCTTTGACTACTGCCTTGATTGACGGGAACAGGCCAACCACACACAGTAAAGCATCAGTGAGAAGGACAACACGATAAAAAGGCAAAGAATTTTTCAGCATTCTTGTTAACAAAGTGTGAACTTTATAGAATCCTTAAGAGTGTCCAGGCCACATCTGTTATCCCACAAACCATAGACTCAATGATTAAGAGTTTGAGTGTGAGCTACCTGAGGTAATATTCTAGGTCTGGTATTTTCACAGAGTATAAACTTGGGCAAGTTATGTCATAAATAAAAGACTATGTCTTCATCTATAAAGTAGTACCATGAAATTTATCACATTAGATAGCCTTGAATATATGAAGAATAAAGTATCTGACTTGCCCTTAGTCATATTAACATATTTTGATATGTTAATATATTCCTCAATGTTAGTGACAGGAGTTCAGTTGTTCTAGATTGTAGAAAGGAGTCAGACTGTATGATTTAGTGCAAATTTAAATTAGAATGAATTGCCTGTCTTTCTGATTATTTCTAACTTGGTACATTGTAAAAAGCCAGAAAGTTAAAATATAGCTTCAGAAATTGATATAGCCATGAGAGAAGAGTAAATAAACCCAATAATAAATAAGTATAGAGAGCATGATATGTACACTTGAACCTAAACCTACCCCGTATCATCCCAATGCTGCATATGAATCTTTCCCTATAAACATCTAGGTAGGTACTACGTTTTGCTTTTAACTTCTCAGTAAGACACACAGATCATTTGGGGGAGAATGCAACCTAAGTGCCTGGATTTTAATCCATTTTAGCTCCTTAGTCGCAACGTGAAAAGATCTAGAAACTCCAGGTGGGCCTTTGGACATGCCTATAGGAGATTTTCTTGATTATATCAATCAATATAAAAAGACCTATTTCATTTGGGAGTGTGGCCATTACATCGGCTATGTAAGAATCTGAATGAAAGCAGAGAAGGGCCTGGGCATAGTCATTTCATCTTTTCTGCTTCTTAAATGGAGGCAATGTGGCCAGTTCTAGCAAGGTTCTGCAACCAAGATTTCTCCGTACTGATGGATTGTAACCTAACCTTGTGAGCTTAAACAGTCTCTTCCTTTCTTCACTTACTTTTCTCAAGCTGTTATTAGACAGCAAAAAGAAAATAGGTAAGTTAAAGCGAACATGGCATTATTTTACAGCTGTGAATGGCTGCCTCTTCATTTAAAATATTATAACTTTAGAATTTAACTCATGAAACACATATAAGGATTTATGTTTGCAATATTCCTAAAACAGTATCTGACATGGAATAAATATTTAAAACCCTCTTAATTAACTTGTCAGAAAATAAAGTATATTTGGCAGAATTTAACATGCATAGTGGGCAAGATTTGTTTTATGCTTAATGTTTTCATAAAAATATCCTAGACTTGGGATTTCAAAGATAGGCTAAATTTTTACGTGTAGTTTGAGACTCTAAAAGTTGAAAAAAAGTAAGAATGGCTTGAAATTGTTGTTATTGAGCATAGATTTCATAGCTTCATGTCAGATATAAGAGAGTTGGAAATAATATAATATAGTCCAACTATTCAGTTTTCAGGAAGTCATGGATTCACATCAAGATAACACATGCTGGTCAGATCTGAATCTTAAGTCTGTATTAATATTCATTGAAGGATCATAGGGGTTATAGACAATATTTATTGTGAGTTCAGCATATTTGCAGACATGTTTATAAGAAGCATCTTAGATCAAAGAAATGAGAATTGACTTTTATTGACCATTGTTGAGTTTATTTCATAGCTTCTCAATATTAGGAAGGAAATGACTTCTAGACTAAAATTGAGATGCTTGGAAAATAGTATAGCATTGATAGCTTTCCTTTATAAGAACTTGATACTTGATAATGTAAATAACTTGAAGAAACTGGCCTTATTATCACAGGAGAAAGGAGCATTCTCCTTCTGCAAATAACTTACAACCGACACTCAGGGTTCTGGGGTTCATTGTGGAGCTGATAACATGAAGATGAGTAGTAGGAAGGAATGTGATTAAAAATGATGATTGAAAAGAATATCACTGTCTCACTCAGCAGATTTGCTGCTAGAGAGCCTTGAGTCACTGCTGTTAACTTTGGGTTTTGGTTTCTTACGTGCTTTGCTCCTGTGAGCCAGCACATCAGGGGACAACATATCAATGGCGAACCACCTGGCATTGTATCAAAAGGTTTGCAGGTTAGTTACCGTAGCAAAATCTTCTGGGCATTGATCCTCACAGAGGAAGGAAGGAGAGTGCATCTGGGTTTTTTTTTTTCCTTTTCTCTTTTTAATCCCACAGGAGTCAGTGGCATTGGCACTTACCAATACCCTTTTAATTTGCTTGTCAAGGAAATTCAATCGAGACATCATTAAAAGAAAAGAGAACAACATGACGCCATTTGTCAGTTGTCTTTGAACTCTCATACGTTTCAAGGGCAAGTTTTGGAAATAATGATATGTGCATATCTTTGCTTTTGAACCAAGTTCAGCATAAGAGTTCACATATTTTCTTTTTAACAGAATTTAAGAAAAAATACATGTGAAAAGACATCGATTGCCTACCTAGGCCCACTGAGTGTTTGCAGTACAAGAGACTAGCAATTAATGCAATATGATCATTCTGAGCCCAGACTCAATTCGAGAACCCCTGGGTGACATTAGAATTCTAAATTCAGAATACTATTTGAAGAGTAAGGATTTCTGAAAAACAGCAAAACTGGAAAAGAAAAAGTAAGACAAAAAAATTGCAATAAGCTTTTAAACTAGACATATCAGAATAACTCTATGTAAGGTAACATAATAAATTCTGTTGTGGTACTCTCATCTGTATTACAGCTATATTATTCCTTTGTAGGTGTTTGATATTTAAATATTTGTCTTCCAGAAAGAGGCTTACACCTTTGTGTTTGCCGCGGAACTGAGCTCCCTCATTCTATACGGGAGCATAATGAAGTGCGGTGACTTCTGTGGGCAGTTGTGGAGCACGAACCCCACTTTTGTCGTAGATTACATCCATGGCCTAAGAGGCAGGGTTCCTGCACTTTCCCTAATCTATTGGTTCATTTAGTGTCAGTATAGTAAGGTTTACTATAGGGAAGGTTACCGTGAGATATGTGGAGAACATTGTATACAACATACTTGGCCTTGTCCCTCGTTCCTTATCACCTGTGACAGAGGAGCGAGCTAACGCTCCTGCTTAGCAGTTGCACCACTCAGGAAAGTGAGCCCCGCTCCTTGCAGAGGCAGTGGAGTAGAACTGAAGAGCTGTCCTTTTCCTCCTCAGCCCCAGCACTCGGGAGAGTGGCCCCTATACCTTGCCTGGGCAACACAGTAGAGCTGGGCCTGAAAATATAGGTGTGGGAGAAATGGCCTGGTCCCCTGAACATGGCTACAAGGGGTGAAGTAGGCAGGGCAGTGCAGGAGAGCTCATCCTGGTGGGGAAGACTGGGGACAAAGGGAGGGCTGGTCCACTCTGCAGCTACTAATGCTCAGAACTAGGGTTCTCTTCTAGCACACTCCAATATCCACTCCATCTGTGATCCACTGGAGCATGGGGTGGGAGTAGGGGGTGGTAGTAGGAGCGTTACAGTGGAGTGTTGATCTATGGACCCAGGACTTCAGGAAGTCCTCCACAGAGGGCAGCAACGAGATGTCCAGGAAGAGTCCCAGTGAGGGCCCAGAGTCCAGAGTGTAGCAGAGACCAGGGGTCTCAAACCAGTCCTGTGAACTTTTTTGTATTGTAAATGTAATAATAAAAGGGTTTACCGTGTGACTTATTGTGTCACACTGCAATTTCTGTGACAAGATTTTCCTTTTATCACTTTTTTCTCTTATATTTTATTTTGCTTTAGTCTGTTGGGGAGGGAGTTGGGTGGGACAGGGAGGCATGATGTAAAACACAAAGAATAAATCAAAAGAAATTAAAAAAAAACATAACATATCACATTCCAAACACCACCAAACTTGTTTAAACATGAGAAAGAAAGAGAAAAAGAAAAAGAAACTACTTGGCAGAGATCCACAGAGAAGCAGAGGTCGATCAGGACAGGCAGTCTCAATCTTAATCATGCACACCCTGGAGGCGCTATCAGCCCCTTCTTCGTATCACAAGTGTTTCTGACAGCTCCACAGTCTTCTCCTTCTCATCATTTTTACATTTCACGATTAGGATAATTCAGGTTAAATAACACATTATTTATACATTTTATGAAGACACTTTTTTATAAATAAACACATATGCCCAGCCAGCTACTGCAATACAATGTCTTGGTCAGTGACTGACTAAATGATGATGAATGGCAATTTCATAAGATTACAACAGAACTGATCATGTTCTGTTCCCCAGGGCCTTCCTAACACATAGCAATTTACTTATGTATCATAAGAATTTAGACATATACCATTAGAAATCACATGGAATTACGTATGGTGTATAGTAATTGAGCTTGATAATATTTATATTTTTAGTTTATACAACTCTTATACTATAATTTTTATAATTATTTTAGTGTATACCTTTTACATTATTAAAATTGTTTACATTAAAACAGAGCTGTGTTATACATGCAGCATATTTTGTTTGTAAAATCTTTTGAATTCATCATTTTCTCCTGACTTCATTTTGTCCCATGCTCTTTTGTTCATTATGACCATAAGCTATAGACTTTGAGACATGTATGATGTGTAGTTTAGGTATATACTTAGAGATGCTAGCTATGTCTCTGCAAATATATTCCATGCTATCTACATTACGACAAATTTGAGAAAAGGTATATTTTTCAACCAGGCTTTATTTTATTTTGCTCATCAATGCATATCATTGTGAATGTGTGTTATCACATATATAGATAAAGGGGGTTGTTTTTGCTTCAAAGTATCTTTGCCTTAAAGATAATGAAAAAGACAGCATCTAAACTGTAGTTCTATCATTGTCTTATTTATTTTAAGCCAAATATACACAGGTGCATTTATTGTTTTGTTTTGTTTTGTTTTTTGAGACAGGGTTTCTCTGTAGCTTTGGAGCCTGTCCTGGAACTAGCTCTTGTAGACCAGGCTGGCCTCGAACTCACAAAGATCCACTTGCCTCTGCCTCCTGAGTGAATGCGGGGATTAAAGGCATGCGCCACCACAGCCCAGCCACAGGTGCATTTATTAAATTAATAAGTAATAAAATGATTTCCTATTCTATAATTTTATTACCTTTCTGCAATCTTATTTCCATTTCTCTTATTTGTAAATTTGTGACCTATTGAAATAATGGGTAGGTATTTCTTTACAATTTTTTATTCATCTGCACTACTAAACATAACTGTATTTTCTTCAAGCCATATATCCAGAGTACCCCAAATCATGTGTCATTTCTGAGCAATGTAAACATTATCAGCATTTATATTTTGAAATACTTTCAGACATAGAGCAATGTTTCAAATACTATCTAGAAGACTTAATCAAATGTATCAGCTTTATTTATTTCATGACAAGTTTTTACTATCTCAGTGTACATGACAGTCATACAGGCATATACAGTCAGAATTTGTAAAAAGTACGTAAGGCTTATTTAGTTATCATTGGAGAGAATGTTATTTACATTGTGTTCTTTCATTCCTTGACACCTATCTACACGGTTATCAATGTGAAGATATTTAATATTGACATAGTAGTATCATATAATCCATATGCTTACTAGCTACTCCAAATGTTTTTTATAGTTTATGTATATTTCGATATTAGATCAGGCACTCCATCTTACAGTACAGTGAGAACATCTTGTCCTTAGTTTCCATAGCTCTTTCCTTCCTCAACTAATTTTTAACCACTTATTTTTGGTTTTCTCTGTTGGACTGAATCATTTTAAGGTAAAGACTACATTATACATTCTATTGTTCATCTCTCATCTAGCATATAAAAGATACTTTCTATGTGTTTATCATAAGTGAAGAAACAAATGAACAAACTAAATAAAGTAACAAAGATAGAACATAAAGTTATGTGAGAAGGCTTTATAGTCATAAAACAACCATGTTATAGTAAAAACATCCTATTTTATGCTACGAAGTAAAAAAAATTATCTAATTTTATACTACAGAGGATGTTTATGATTCTACAAGGAAGGACTCATCCAAGAACAATTCTGAATAATCACAGGCTTTTCTTCATCTTCTTTTCTCACTAAATGTGTGTGGGAAGATAGGAAAATGAGTGGACCAACATACACGGGGAGGCTAAATTCGGGCTGCTGATTAATTACTAACTAGACGCTCATGGTTGTCCTATGATATAAGAACAATTTGTTATTTTCTCTGCTATAGGCTTTGGAGCAGAGTATGAAATTCACAGTTGCAGATACTATAACTAATTGTGTTCCAAGCCTATTGTGTAGAAGCTAATTAGAGTAGACAGTGTAAAATATATGAGGAGAATCCAAAGCACCTTCGTGAAGTCAAGTGGAATACTAAAGGTAGGGCAATCTGAGGAGTACCAAAGGAGAGGAAACGATATTTGAGCTAGGTAAAAAGAAGAGGAGGGAGATATGGGGAGACAGAAAGAGGGGTGAGAGAGCAAGAATACTCTGAGGAAAACAATGCAAGCTCTACGTAGGAAAAACACAGAAATATAGGCAATAGTAGAGCAGGTATTGATGATGACAAACAAACACACAGGATTTATAAAAGAATTCTAGGTTATTTTATGGGAGGAGAAGGTTAGGCTTTCTGTACCTGAGTTGATGAGCATCGGAGAGCTTCTGAACAGTTTCTGGCTTTTGAGAGTAGAAATAATATGGAGATGAGACCAAGTTCCAGAATGAATGCCTCCAAATGTAATCCATAGAATATGTGAGTCAACTCAAGTATTTCATCAATCCTCTGTATATATTATAGGACTATTTTATAGTTATCATACATGACCAAAATATTCTTTTCATATATATTTCATCCTAATTCTGAATCTCTATAAAAAGTAGAGAAAAAGGAAGATATTTAAAAATTAGAAGAAAGAAAAAAGAAATGATAGGATTGTTCCCATAGTTACAATTGTTACTTTCTTCCACCATCAGAAATAACATAACAAAAACAAAGTTAAATTTATCTTTTTCTAGTCAGCAGTAACTTAGAGGAAAGAAAAGCAATAGATTCTCAATTGCATGAATGTTAATGACTGGTTTATTCTTTCCAAAATGTATAGAAGGAGAAGAAAATGGAGTTCAAAAGACAATAGGGATCATGTGAAATTTTATTGTTTTCAAGCAAACAGGAGCGAATAGTGAGAGAGATGAACAAGATACACAGTTCTTTAGCTTCTCCTCCTTCTCATTTTGTTCCCTTTGTCTTCAAGCAGGACACACGTGAGATTCCATTAATGAACATCAAGGAGATTAGGTGCGTCTTTTTCAGATTATATTGACTCGGGTTTTACTACAACTAGATATGGTTCTTTATGCCTGATTTTGCTTGCAGCTATTATATAATCCTTTCCTCTTAAAAGCAGGGAAGTACTATAGCAATGCCCATAAGCATAGGTGGTTTGGTTTTCCCAGCAAATTTTGTTCAGTTGTTAAATGGGTTATCTAAGAAAAGTTGCAGCAATAGAACACTGCACACAAAGTCCTTTTCATTATTTAGGGCAGACTGTAGATAATCTAGATCTGGAAAATACAAAATTCAAATTGGTAGTGTTCTCTCCAACAAGCCTTTTTTCTTTCTTCGTTTACATGTGTGCGTGTATGTGCCTCTGTGTGTATGTGTGTGTCTGTGTTTCTATGTGACTGCCAGTTTAATCTGTTTAAGCTCATAAGAGAATTACAGACCAGAATATTTACATATCACCTACTCTTGGATCATACTTTCTAAGTCTTGCTCTCTTTGATTTTCATGTCATTTTTGTTACTAATAAGTGTACAAGTCTGTTTGTTGTATTGCCTGTGTATTTGCTAAAGAAGCTTCTCAGTTTCAGGAGGTCCCCTTTATTCACTGTTACTCTTATTGTGCTACTGGGGTTATATTTAGGAAGTGGTCTCCTGTGCCCATGCATTGAAAGCTGCTTCCCACTTTCTCCTCTATCAGGTTCAGTGTGGTTGGGTTTATACTGAGGTCTTTAATCTATTTGAATTTTGATTTTGTGCATGGTGGTAGATATGGATCTATTTTCATTCTTCTACATGTTGATATCCAGTTATACCAGCACTATTTGTTAAAGATGCTTTTTTCCCCATGGTATAATTTCAGCTTCTTTGTAAAAAAATTAGGTGTTCATAGGTGTGTGCATTAATATCCGGATCTTCAATTTTATTTAATTGGTAAACGTCTCTGTTTTTATGCCAATACCAAGTTGTTTTTTTATTACTGTAGCTCTTTAAAGAGCTTGATGTCAGGGATGGTAATGCCTCCAGAGGTTCCTTTCTTGTATAGGATTGTTTTGGCTATCCCGAGTTTTTTGTTTTTCCATATGAAGTTAATTATTGTTCTCTCAAGGTCTGCGGAGAATTGTGTTGGGATTTTGGTGGGGATTGCATTGAATCTATAGATTGCCTTTGATAGAATAGGATTGCCATTTTTATTATGTTGATCCTTCCTATCCAAGAGCATGGGAGATCTTTCCATTTTCTGGTATCTCCTTCAGTATCTTTCTTCAAAGATTTAAAGTTCTTGTCAAATAGGTCTTTCACTTCCTTGGTTAGAGTCACCCCAAGATACTTTATGCTATTTGTGGCTATCATGAAAAGTGCTGTTTCTTTGATTTCCCTCTCTCTTTCTTTTTAGCCTTTGTGGATAGGAGGGCTACTGATTTTTTAAAACTGATCTTGTATCCTGCCATATCACTGAAGGTATACATATATAGATAACTGAAGGTATACATATATGTATATATAGATCCACCTGAAAATTGGAAGGAATCAAGATCACCTGACAAAATTTGGGAGCATGGGGGCAGGGGGTAGAAGGAAAGGGAGATGGGAAAAAGAGGGGAGAAGGGGAGGGTTGGGGAGAGCTTGAGGGAATCTGATAGTTAAGATAAAGGAAGGACAGATATGAGAGCAAGAAAAGAGATATCTTGATCGAGGGAGCCATTTTGGGGCTAGCAAGAAACCAAGCTCTATAAAAATTCCCACGAATTCACAAGGATGACCCTGGCTAAGACCCTAAGCAACAGAGAGGGTACCTGAACTGGCCTTGCTCTGTAGTCAGACTGATGATTATCTTAAATATCACCATAAAACCTTTGTCCAACAACAGATAGGACACTGGATTGAGCTCCCAAGGTCCAGTTGAAGAGAGGAAGGATGAGAATAAGCAAGAAAGTCAAGACCGTGATGGGTTCACCTACTGAGACAGTTTGCCTGAGTTAATGGGAGCTCATCAACTCCAACTGGACTGGGAATGAATGAGCATGGGATCAAACTAGTCCCTTTGAATTGGTTGACAGTTGGGGCTGACCGAGGAGCCAATGACAATGGCACTTGGATTTGTTTCTACTGCATGTACTGGCTTTTTGGGATCCTATTCTCTTTGGATGTATACTTTGCTCAACCTGGATGTAGTGGGGAGGCCTTGGACTTTCCACAGAGCAGGGTTTCTTGACCTCTCTTAAGACTGAAGGGGGTGGGGGTGAGGGTGTATGGAGGGAGTTGGATGAGAGGAAGAAATGGGAATTTGGATTGGTAATTTTTCAAAGTAATAAAATAATAATAATAATAATAATAATAATAATAATAATAATAATAAAATGTATGTACAATATGTTTTTAACAAAATTAATCTCAAATTTGTATCATTAGAATTCTTATTGTAGAAAATTATTTTAAGATGTATTACTTTTTATGCTGTTTATTTTTTTGTTGTTGTTGTTTAGGTTTAATTCTGTGAAGTTGTGATTCTTTGCCTGTGTAAAAACACCTGATGGTCTAACAAAGAGCTGAATGGCTGAGAGTGAGACAGGAGAAAAGATATGTGGAGATGAAAGGAAGAGGTATAAATTGCAGGAGAAATCTGGGAAGAGAAAAAAGAGAAAGAGAACAAGGAGAGGAGGATGCTAGTGTGCTAGCTCTATAGCCAGGCACACAGTAAGAGTGAGTTAAGATATATAGAAGTAAGAAAGGAAAAGGCCCAAAGCAAAAGGTAGAAGTTAAGAAAAGCTAGCTAGAAACAAACCAAGCTAAGGCTGGGCATTGATAAGTAAAAATAAGTCCCTATGTGTGATTTATTTGGTAACTGGGTGGCAGGCTCCCCCCAAAAGCCAAAACAGTAAAAGAATAAAACACAACATCTTTATGGATGTGTATTTGCTAATATAAGAGTCACAGGCCATATTTAATTATTGAAATTTGACTTTTGTTTTTAATACAGAGTGCTTGTAGCCCAGGCTAGCTTGAAGCCTATTATGTAGGCTTCTACCTCCTAAATGCAAGGATTATAGGTATGCAAAATCACTCCAAGACTTAATTGTAAATAATAAAGTTGAGCGTATTAAAATTTAAAGTATTAAAATGCTAAAACATTAAAGCTTCTTCAGCAGTCCACATCAATATTACACATTCAGATAACAATAAGTGCCTTATGGCTATTGTTTCAGATGGAGCTAGTAGATAACATTTACATTGATATAGAAATTTCTGATCTATACAAAGGGTGATCCACTGCCTGCAGTTTATGAACTTCCTAGAAATGCAGAATCAAGAGTCCCAGATCTAATCTCCATCTTATGGTATGACAGGTGATTTAAATGCACATTAAAGTGTGCAAAGCACTGGTGTACCTTATCACGTTAGATTACAACATGTATTTTTTGAGTGGATGAACAAATGGATGAAAATATCTTCATTTGCTTTACATGTGAGCAAAAGAAAGTCTTCAGAATTGAGTGTTTCCACTTTTTATGCATTACAGATTCTGCTAGGACACTACATTTGCAAAATGGCTATGTTTTATGAGAATAAATGAAAGATTAGTTTATGTAAAATATGAGCTTGATGTATGGCTGAATGAAGTATTTTACATTTTCCAGTCACTGTTTCTGTCTTCCTGATCCATCAAAATATATTAGCATGTCTTCATAATCTGTATTTGCCATTCCTTAGCTGCTGGTTATATGAGTGACAGTCACAATGATGTTCCTAGATGCCTCAAGAGAAAACATGGCATGATTTATCTGTAAATATTAGTGGAAATGTAGTCATGAGGAATTTATGTTTGATTGGATGCATATTGGCAGGATATATCATTTTCTCCTCTATTTAGACCTTGAGGGAGAAAAAGACAGGCTGGGGCAAATTCTCTCTTTTTAAAAAAGCTATTATAGATATTAATCTTTAATGCTTTGGTGTGTAATAGTTGGATAAGTTGAAGGGCTTGTTTTGAAATAAGGATTGTCAAGGGAAAATCCTTGATATTTATCTGTGTTGATAGTATCTCTGTGGCTAATGGAATATTGTAGCTACTTTGAAAATATTGATTTCTTTTTATTCTCCTATTACTTGGTCTATCTTTTTACTTTGGGGGAGACACATGGGATTTTCCTGGGTCATTATTGAAAGTTGTAGGTCATATGTCTTTTAGATTTACTACAGCTCTTGAAATCGTATTCTTTTGAGTGTGTATGTAAATGTATTTATGTGTACATTCCTCTGTGTATGCTCGTGTGTGCATGTGCATTATTTCTTCACATTTTAAGAAAACTTGCTTTAATTATGTGCATGTGTATGCACCTTTGTGGGGTATACACACATAAGAACAGGCACAGGAAAAGGGAAGAGCAGGATGTCTGCTGTAGGATAATGCACCTGTACACTGTGAAGATTTATCACTCATTTTGGTTTAATAAAATGCTGATTGACTAGTAGGCAGAAAGTACAGATGGGACAACCAGACTAATGGATTCTGAGAAGAAGAAAGGCAGAGGCGTTCATAAGTCAGATGTAGAGGAAGCAAGATGAGAATGCCTTACTGAGAAAAGATACCAAGCCCCATGGCTAAACATAGACAAGAATTATGGGTTAATTTAAGCTTTAAGGGGTAGTTAATAATAAGCCTGAACTAATAGGCCCAAAGTTTACAATTATTATAAGCCTCTGTGTGTTTCTTTGGGACTGAATGGCTGTGGGACTGGGCGGGACAGAAACTTTCATTGTTAGGTACCCTGCAATTGGAATTACAAGTGATAGTGACCTACCTGACATGGGTTTTGAGAACTAACTCAGGTCCTCTGGAGGAGTAGCAAGTGTTCTAAGACAATGAACCATTTCTGTAGACTCTAATGAAAATACCCACTTGACTATTATACTTGCTATAGACTGAAGAAGGGAAAAAGAAATAACTTATGGAGGGGAGACTGTGTATTAGAACTATAGAAGAATAATATTCTGAAAAAAGTAAGGAAGAATAGAAAGTGTGTTTTAGCAGTGCACTTTATTATGTGAGATCGAGACATAAATCCTTATTTACCGTCTGTGTACTAGCTACTTGGCCTGCCACACTCTGTCTTCTCAGGCATAAAATCACATAATTATACCTTTTTCTTAGTACTCTTATAAAAATTAAATAATTAAACATATGTTGGGTATTCCTGAAACATGTTTTATCATTTATTAATTCAGCAATGATCACTCTATTGAGTTTAACAGGGTTTTTACCTATGAAACTACGCTTAGGAAAAAAAAAATCTCTATTTCCTTCTGTCCTTACATATTGTGTGAGTGTTTGAGTGTGTGTGTATGCAGTGCTGGAGATTAATCCAGAATCTTGTTCTTGTCAAATATTTTAGTACTGAGGTGCATATACATTCCTCTTTTTACTTTTATTTCTATTTTTATTCTAGTGAAATAGATTTCATTTCATACAATGTATTCTGATTATGGTTTCTCCTCAACCAGCTTCTCCACAATCCTCTCCACTTCCCTTCCCATTCAGATCCATACCCTTTCTGTCTCTAATTAGAAATTAAGCAGGCATCTAAATAATAAAATAAAGTTAAAACTAAAAAATAATTTAGAACATAACAAAAAAAGAAGAGTCAAAAAAAAGTACAAAAAAATATAGATAGACAAATATTTGTAGTACAGAAATCCCATAAAAACATAAAAACACAATCAATAATATATATACTAGGATGTGAAAGGTATATAAAAAAGAACCAACAATTACAACAAAACCAAGAAAGACAGAAAAAGAAAAGATGGCATGAAATCATACTATGAGACAAATAATACAATATAAAATAAAATAAACAAAAAACCCCCCAGGAATATCATTTAGTTAGTTTTATGTTGACCATATACAACTAGGCTTGGGGCCTGCTCTTAAGAGTAGTTTGTATTCCAATGTATTCCAAGTAGGACTCAGATAGAGAAGTTTAATTCTCATTTACGAATGGTTATCAACTGGCACAGTTTCTTAGTCAGGAATGAGGACATGAGTTTACTTCTCCTCTCAGTGTTAAGATCCCCACTGGCACAGATCTGTGCCGGTCTTGTGCATGCTGCCGCAATCACTATGAGATCATATGTGTATCAGCCTTGCTGTGTTTAGTATGTATTTTATCTTTAATGCCCTTTATCCACTGTAGCTTCTTTCAACCTCCTCTTCTAGAGAGTTCCCAGAGCCCAGAGAGGAGGGATTTGATATAGGCATGCCATTCAGAACTGAGTGTTTCAAGGACTCCTGATCTTTGGCATGAGTGTCTGCATTTGTTCCCATCTACTGCAGAAGGAAGCTCCTTTGATGACAGCTGAGCAAGGCACTGATCTATGAGTATCGCAGAATATTGTAAGTTGTTGTTTTATTGTACATTCTTTTAGAATAGCAATATTATTTATTTTTCTCCTAGATCCCTGGCCTATCTAGTCTCTGGTTCTTGGATAACTACCACTATAAGAGATGTGCTTGAGCTCACGGAGTAGCCTTAAATCCAATCAGATACTGATTGCTTTACTCCCAAGAGCCTTTCACGGCTATTGCACTAGCACATTTTGCAGGCAGGTCATCATGGTAAATTGAAGGGGATGTAGCTGCGCTGGTGTATACCTTTTTCCTTTGGTACCATGCAGAGTACCTTCTAGTATCATGTTAGTGTGTAAGATTGAAGGATCTAGATAAGCATGCTTGAGTTCTCCATGTTCAATGAGTTGTATAGGTATTGTCATTAGCAACAGGGCTGTACCATCATTTTGTGTAGAGTCACCAATTGCCTTATTAATTTTCTCAGTTGCTTGGGGCTTTCCATGGGCTCCTTTGACCAACAGCTTCATTACATATAAACCAATCCTGGTACTGGAAGCTTCATATGGGGACAAGAGATGTCCAATTAGGGTTATATCTCCCCTGATATTTTGCAATTTCACTTGGATTTCCCTCATGTAGACATATATTTTAGGAAGCTTTGGCTTTTTTAGGCTTTCATGTGGCCCCTTGGAAAGTTCTTAGCTTTAGGTGTCCTCCCCTCCATCCACTTCCCTTAAACCCCTTTACCCTTCTCTTCCCCATTTGATCTCCCATTCCAGCCACTTGTGTTTCCTCTTTCAAGAATTCTCTGATTAGGTTTGTTCCTCGCTCTTAATTGGGCTATAATTTTTGGTGTCCATTTTTTTCTTTTCTCATTTTATGAATTATTTATATATTTTGGATATTATGTTTTATTCAATGCTTAAAAATGTTTTTCCATTTTGTAGCCTCTTACATTATATGAATAATAGTGACCTACACTCTACAGAAGTTTCTGTTTCATAAGGTCCCACTTATTAATTCTTTTTCTTAGTGCCTCAACTATTGGTATTCTATTCTGAAAGTATTTTCCTGTCTCAATAGTTCAAAGATATTCCCCAATTTCTCTTCTGTCACATTTAGTATAGCTTGCCTTTTATTTAGGTCTTTGATCCCTTGGGAGTTCAACTTTTTATTTTTTTATTTTTTTATTTTTTTGGTTTTTCGAGACAGGGTTTCTCTGTGGTTTTGGAGCCTGTCCTGGAACTAGCTCTGTAGACCAGGCTGGTCTCGAACTCCCAGAGATCCGCCTGCCTCTGCCTCCCAAGTGCTGGGATTAAAGGCGTGCGCCACCACCACCCGGCTGGAGTTCAACTTTTTACAGGGGGACAAATATGGTTCTATTTTCCTTCTTCTAGATACAGTCACTTAGTTTGATCAGCACTATTTGTTGAAGATGTTGTCTTCTTTTTCCAGTATGTATTTCTGGCTTTATTTTTAGTGATCAATCAGTTTTCTGTAGGTGTGTTGACTTAGCCTGAGTATTCAGTTCAATTCCTTTCATCAGTGTGTCTGTTTTTGTGCCAATACCATACTGCTATAACAAATGTAGCTTTGTAGTTTAACTTGATAGTTGATATAATTATACTTCAAACACTTCTTTTATTATTCATGACTGTTATATCTATCTTAGAGATTTTGTTTCCACATGAAGTGCAGGGTTGTCATTCCAAGTTCTGTGAAGAATTGTGTTGGGATTTTTGGTGGAGATTGCATTGAATTTGTAGTCTGCTTTGGTAGCATGGCCATTTTTACTCTATTCTACAGTTCATGAACATAGGAAATGTTTCAATCCTCTGAAATCTTCTTCAAAATTTCTTTCTTTTAGTATATTAAAGTTTTTATCACTCAAGTCTTTCACTTGCTCCTAAATATAGCTGACAATTCGACAGGGAAATAAATTGGAGCGGAATGCCTTTCACAATACCCTTAAAAGGACCTTTTATTTTGAAAGAGGATGTCACTAAGTTGCCCAAGTTGGCTTTGATATCTCCACCTTCTTGCCTCAGTCTCCAGAAGAGCTAAGATCAAAGAACTAACACCACCTGCTGATACATCTTTTCATGTATATAATTTTTATTTGTAATTACATTCTTGTCAAAATTTTGAGTTAAAATTTGTATACCTCGAAGGTAACTGCAAATAGTGGAAGGTACATTCTTTTAAGAACCCTCACAATCTCTCTTTTTCTAAACAGTAAGCAGTAGACTGACCCTGAATCTGCCAAATTTAAGTAATCTAAATCTATTCTAGATACTTTGTTCTTATCATGTAGATTACCTTCTTCCTCTCTGCAGAAAGCAACAGCAACAAAACAAAAACAAACATAAACCTGTTATTTTATACACAGTCGTCCTGCCCATAAAAACATTTCTATTTTAAATTGGGCCAAGTCATGACATATCTTTATCTTGTACAGCTCAGTTCAAGCTCCTTACTTAAAGTATCTGGCAAACTAACAAAGTGGCTCACTGAATAACAGTACCTGCTGCACAGATTGAGAATCTGAATTTGATCCCCAGGACAACAAGGGTGAAAGATGACAACCAACTTCCACAAGTTGTCATCTGACCTGCACACATCTGCTGTGACATGCACTTATACAACAAACAAATTTAAGTTTGTTTAAAGACAGAAACAGTCACATTCCTAATTTGTTAGAATGTGTGAAGATTGGTAAAATTATGAGACATATATAAAACACCTGATTACATTATTCCCTGTTGCTTAAATGAATAACTTTTCTGAAATAAAGTATGTCTACAAAGTCTATAGGAAAGACACCTAATCATTTTAAGCATACAGGATTCCTTTTTGTTGAAAAGTATATTTAAATGCATCATGCTCTAGACTGGAAATTTTGAGGAAACTGATTTTTTCATGGTAGCAGGAGAATCTCTACAAATCTTCATGCCTTCCATGTAATCATATGTTGTATCTCATCCTGAGTAGGCTCTTTATCTCAAAGAAAACAAATGCCTAACGTGCCTGTTTTAAAGAAATAATAGTAAGAACATACACATAAAATACAAATTAATGCAAGTAGGAAATGAAAGTTGATTCCTGCTTTAAATTCCTAAACTGACCAAATGAATTTGGAGATTTGTTTGCTTCTCATCGAGTTTACTACAAGATTGGTTATGTTGTTCTAGACTATCTTTTTTAAATGCTTATCAGAACAGATTCAAGCCCGAGTTCCTTTTACTTTGAGGATACATGATATCAGACTTTCAAAATTAAAAATTAAATCATTTAGTCTTGATGATAAGCTTTTTATTTCATTTATTCTATGTAAACTGTAATTCATAGGCTGATTTTTTTAAAGAATATGTTGAAAACTAATAATGACACATTATAATAAGCTCTGGAATTCAATTTATTTTTATGATAGAACTTGCATATTTCCAGAAAATGTACAATAATTTGTGGGAGCTGTTAGTAAAGGAATTGTTTATTAGGGAGGGTACTGAATTCGGAAAGAGGTATTGGTAAAGAAACAAATGTGTCATGTTTAGTATAAAAGTGCAGGAAATATTCTCTAAGAGAGTTAATAACCTGGAAAATGAGGTTGAAGGTAAGAGATGGTAAAGAAAGGACATAGAGCTGGTTAGTGGGAAGGTAGGAAATGTCTGGGAAAGCTGGAGAATGGGCAACCATGACCAGAATATATGTATGAAGACCAGTTTGTAAATGTTTGCAATGAAAGAAAATAAATCTAGGCTATTCCCAGGACAAACAAAATCATATTTAAGATTAATGTTGTGTTTACAAATATGGGCGACTTATACAAGTAAAAATGTAGATACTGACTAGAATTAAAAAAGAAAAATGAATAATATTAAATAAAATTATTTTAGTACTTGTAAGCTTTAATATCCTAAATGTTCTGTACTAAAAGTAGTCACTTTAAATTAATCATTTCAATGTTTATGTCTTCATATTCTTAGTACTTTGTGCTAAAATGAATAGTTTTCAATAAAATGATTTCAGCACTTATAAGTCTTAACACTTTTAACAATTAAATTTAGATAATCAACTTTTGTGATATAGTGCCACATATATTTTAGAATTTTTTGAAATATTACTGACTCCTAAATAGTAGAAATTGCTAGTATATCATTGATAACTTATAACTATCTCACCAGCCTACAAATATTTTCAAATATTCCTCACGATGTGAAACATCTACATAATAAAGTATTAAAGCACTGGATTAAGAAATTGTCAGAGTTTTAAGGTCTACGATGATCTAGCCATAAGTTTTGGGCCCCCTAATGGTGCCAGGTATGGGTGTCCTCTTGTGAAGTTGATCTTAAATCCAACCAGAATGTGGTTGGCTGCTTATTCCAATAATATTCATGCCACTATTTCAGCATAGGGCAATGACTTCTCAGGACAGGAGAGCTCACAATTTGGTAAAACTGATGTCTGTTTTTGTTCTCCAGTAGCTTGCACATCATCACCTCCCAGCATTATAAAAGCTAGCCAATAGGGGCGAAGTTTCCTGGTTAGTAGCACCTGGATGACACAAGTGCGTGCCTTCTTCAGTGACTGAGTGCTACTATCAGGTCCTATACTATAATCATGATTACTAATAAATCAACCACACTGTAGTGGAAGATCATATATTCCAGAATAGTTTTGCATCACAAATAGACCCTCATGGGAAGAAAAAAGAACACAAAGTTAGGTGGAAAGGAAAAAGAGGAGACAAGACACATGCAGAGTTGAATGAGAGTAAATGTGATCAAAATATGTATGAAATTCTTAAAGAGCTAATAAAAAGTTTATATATGTAAGTTATAGGCCCCAATCTGGTAAATAATATGAAGATTTTGTTTTGGGGACAGTGAAAAATCATGAAAATTTTAAATAAGAGAGTAATAAGATAAGAGTTGCTATGATAAAGGTCTCTCTGCTTAATAATACAAGCAGGGACTCCTAGAAAGAGGCAAGATTTAGATTAGTGATCAGACCAATATAGTAATAAATGAAAGAAGCAACAGTAGGTTGAACTACAGAGAAACAGGGAATAAATGAGGCTGTTAAGGTCCCTCTCAGGAACAGGAGAGGCAGAGCTAGTGACAGATGCATTGTGGGCATAGGATAAGGAGGAAATTAGAAATGGTCATTTTCATAGTTTATGACAGACTTTATATTTCAGCATCTGTCCACTTTTTATTCATTCACCTATTTACTTTATATCCCAGCTGCAGCCTACCTCTCCCACCTCCCTACCCAGTCCCTCCTCTACCAATTTCTCCTTTCTGTTTCAATCCAGGAAAATGAACATCTCCTATGAGTATCAACAAAATATGACATATTGAGTTGCAGTAAACTAGGTACCTCCCCATGTATTAAGGCTAGAAAAGGTGACCCAGTATGATGAATAAGGTTCCAAAGTAAAAGTCAGAAATAGCCCATGTTCCCACTGTTAGGAATCTCATAACAGGACTACTTTTACACAACTGTAGCATATATACAGAGTGCCAATGTCAGGCTCATGCAGGCTTCCTGGTTGTGAATTCAGTCTATGTTAGCCCCTATGAGCCCAGATTAGTTGATTTTGTGAGCCTTCACGTAGTGTCTTTGGCCCCTCTGGCTCCTACACTTTCTCCTCCTTCCCTACAGAGGAGTATTCCCAAATTCTGCCTATTGTCTATCTGTGGTTCTCTACATCTGTTGCCTCAATCAGTTGCTGGATGAAGGCTCTCTGATGACAATTGGACCAGACCCCAATCTGGCCACAGGAGATGGCCAGTTCAGGCTACTTTGCCACTATTGCTAGAAGTCTAATCTGGGGTCCTCCCCTTAGACTCCTGGGAGATTCCCCTGTGCCAGGCTTTCACCTGACCACTAAATGCCCCACATCAGTCTCCCTCAGCCCTCCCCCACTCCATGCTCTCCCCAAACTATCACCCATTTCCCATCCCCACATTCCCTCAGTCCACTCATGAAATCTCTTCTACTTCTCCTTCCCGTGGAGATGGGTGCCCCTCCATGAAATCTCTTGCTACCTGGTCTCTCTTGGTTTGTGAACTGTAGAATAGTTATCCTTTATTTTACAGCTAATATCCACTTATGAGTGGATATGCTTGTCTTTATTGGTCTGGGTTACCTGACTCGGGATAATTTTTTTCTAGATACATCCACTTGTCTTCAAATTTCCTGGTGCCCTTGTTTTGTAATAGCTGAATAATACTTCATTATGTAATGCACTACAATTTTATTATCCATTCCACAGTAGGGGGGGCATATAAGTTGTTTCCATGTCTGGCTGTTACAAATAAAACTTCTATAAACATAGCTGAACAGGTGACTCTGTAGTATGGTAGAGCATCCTTTGGGCATGTGCCCAAGAATGGTATAGCTGGGTATTGTGGTAGGTTGATTCCTAGTTTTCTGAGGGACCACCACACTGACTTCTAAAGTGGTTGTACAAGTTTACACTCCCACAAGCAATGGAGCAGAGTTTCCCTTGTTCCACATTCTCTCCAGCCTGAGCTTACACTTGTGTTTTTGATCTTAGCCCTTCTGACAGGAGTAAGATGGAATCTCAGAGTCATTTTGGTTTGTATTTTCCTAATGGCTAAAGATCTTGAACATCTCCTTAACTTTTTCTCAGCAATTTGAGATTTGTTTGTTTAAAATTCTGCACCCATTTTTAATTACATTATTTG
>NW_004949096.1:13746618-13747317 GCF_000317375.1 Microtus ochrogaster | reverse complement strand
CAATACCATGCAGTTTTTAGCATCATAATGGAATAGGGGAGCTTGAAATCAGGGATGGTGATATTTCCAGAAGTTCTTTTAGTGTAGTAGATTGCTTTAGCTATCCTAGATTTTTTTAATATAAAATTCAGTGTTGCTTTTTCAAAGTTGGTAAAGAATTAATGGAGATTTCATTGAATCTGTAAAGAGCTTTCAGTAAGATGGCATTTTTTACAATATTAATCCTACTGATCCATGAGCATGGGAGATCTTTCCATCTTCTGTTATTTTCTTCAATTTCTTTTTTCAAAGACTTGAAGTACTTGTCATACAGGCTTTCACTTTATTGGATAGAGTTATACCAAGATGTTCTATATTATTTGAGTCTTCTTAAAAGGGTGTTGATTTTCTGATTTCTTTCTCAGCTCATTTATCATTTGTATATAGGAGGGCTACAGAGGACTTTTTGTTAATCTTGTATCCAGTTACTTGACTAAAAGTGTCTATCAACTGTAGGTGTTCACTAGTAGAGTTTTTGAGGTCACTTATGTATACTATATCATCTGAATATAATGATGCTTTGGATCTCTTTCTTTCTTTCTTTCTTTCTTTCTTTCTTTCTTTCTTTCTTTCTTTCTTTCTTTCTTTCTTTCTTTCTTTCTTACATTTCCTTGACTTCCTTTAGCTGTCTTATTGCTTTAGCTAGAACTTCAGGTATTA
>NW_004949096.1:13744037-13746116 GCF_000317375.1 Microtus ochrogaster | reverse complement strand
AAATATTCATCAGTATGGCTATAGGATAGGATCATTTCAGGTTCCCTATCCTCAGCTGCCCCAGGAACTACCTGGGGACCTCACCTTGTCTTATTCTTAATTTTAGTGGAATTGCTTTGAGTTTCTTTCCATTTAGTTTGATGTTGGCAATCAGCTTGTTGTATATTACTTTTACCATAGTTAGCTATATTCCTTGTATCCCTGATATCTTCAAGGCTTTTAAGATGAAAGGGTGTAGAATATTATCGAAGGCATTTTAAGCATCTAATAAGTTGATTATGTGGATTTTTTTTCAATTTGTTCATATGGTGGATTACAGTGACTGTTTTTAGTGTGTTTTACCATCCTTGCATCTCTGGGATGAAGAGATGGATGGACGTTTTTATGTGTTCATGGATTCAGTTTGCCAGTATTTCATTGAGATTTTTCCATCAATGTTAATGAATGAAATTGATTTGTAATTCTCTTTCTTTGTTGGGCCTTTGTATGGATTGTATATCAGGGTAATTGTGACCTCGTAGAAAGTATTTGGGAATGGTACTTTTGTTTCTATTTTGTGGAATAATTTGAAGACTTTAAAAGTCTGGTAGAATTCTGTACTAAAACTAATTGTCTGGCCCTGGTGATTTTTTGGTTGGGAGACTTTTAATGACTGCTTTTATTTCCTTAGGTGTTATATGTCTATTTAAATTGTTTATCTAATCTTGATTTTTTGGTAAGTGTTTACTAAATTTTCAAATTTTATAGAGTGTAGGTTTGTCAAGAATAACCTAATGATTCTCTATATTTCTGAGTTTGTTGTTATGTCCCCATTTTTTGTTGCTGAATTTGTTGATTAGGATATTTGTCTCTTTGTCTCTCAGTTAGTTTGGATAAGTGTTTATCTTTTTTGTTGCTATTCCCCCCAAAAAACAACTCTTCCCGCACAGCTAGCTTAGCCCCAGAAATAATAACACAGAAACTGTATTCATTTAAACACTGCCTGGCCCATTAGTTCTAACCTCTTATTGGCTAACTCTTACATATTTGTTTAACTCATCTCCATTAATGTATATCGCCACTTGACTGTGGTTTACCGGCATGAGTCTAACCAGCATCCATCTTGAAAAGGAGAGCCATGGCATCTACCACACTACCTTCTTCCTCCCAAAATTCTGTTCTGTCTATTCCGCCCACCTAAGGACTGACCTATCAAAAGGTCAAGGCAGCTTCTTTATTTAACCAATAAAAGTAACATATAGACAAAAGACCCTCCTACACCACCTTCCTGGTTTTTATCTCGACCTCTGTGAACCCCTACAAGCCCAGGTTAGTTGACTTGAATGCTTGTGGTGTCTTTAACCACTCTGGCATCTACAACTATTTCTCCCCCTCTTCTGCAGAATTACCCAAACTCTGCCTAATGCTGGGATGTAGGTCTGCATCTGTTTCCATCAGTTCCAAGATGAAGCCTCTCTGATGACAATTGAGCTAGGCACCAATCTGGTCACTGGAGAATCAAATCGTCTGTAGATATCTTTACTTGTGAAATGTGAGTGTACCTGTAGGGAAAAAAGAGGGTGTTAGATCCCCTGGAACTAGAGTTAGGCTTGGTTGTGGACCACCATATGTGTGCTAGGAATCAAACCCAGCTCTTACAGCAGGCAGTACTCTTAACCACAGAGCCATCTCTCCCACCCACTACACTTTGTTTTTGAAATAAAATATTACCCAGGAGTCAGATTGATTTTGAAGGCACAGTGGTCCACCTGCCTCAGCCTTCTAAGAACAACAATTATATGTATAAATGACCATAGCCTCTTTCAAAGGTGTGTTTGTGTGATGACATAGCAACGGAGCTATATTTTCAAAATGATAAAATTTTATGGACTCTGTAAGATTCTCTAGTGCAACTTCAAAACCACAACAGTATATTGTGGGAATAAAGATTACAAAAGAAATCTTTAGCAATCTAAGGATAAAATCATTCTTTGTAATATTAAAAATCTTTAGTGTTAAGCCAGGCTGTGATGGTACATACCTTTAATCCCAGTGCTCAGGAGGAAGAGAGAGGCAAATCTCTGAATTCAAGACTAGCCT
>NW_004949096.1:13726066-13743752 GCF_000317375.1 Microtus ochrogaster | reverse complement strand
TCTGTTAGAGCGTAGATATTAACATTCATTTTCTAGTGCAACATGACATAACCACAGAGGCAGAAATGCAGAGTTCTGCACTAGAAGACCATTCTACTCTCCGCCTAACAAAGATCAAATGTGAAGAATTTGAGCAATTGTCTCACAGCAAAGATTCTTCTTAATGGCAAGAGTCCATGCCAGTGTTAACCAGATGAAATATTTGCAGAAATCAACTAAAATACAATGCTTTTCTTCTTGTATCAGGTGGAGAAGAAAAAAATATGGACATTGTAGAGTTCCTATTTATAAAAATTCACTTAATTTGCTTGGGAGAGTACACTACCAAGAACTTTTCGCCAGAAATTCAGGTCACAACTCATCACTATGTCTTTGCCTTTGGCCTCATGGAACCACAGGAATTCTATAGCAATGACACAGAAATAATGAAGGAAACAGAGGAAAAGGTTCCATGGCCCTTGGTGCATTTTACCTTCCAGAGTATAAGAAATATATAGGATTGGAGAGCCTGGGAACAAACTTGAATTTTCATTAAGTGGCACATTCCTATCACAAGGTTTTCTATGTAACAGTAGGTTCCTATAGCAGAGCTTCTGGCACACGTTTTAGCAGGCATCTGGTTGAGAGACAGCTTTCAGATAAAGTCAAACTTACAGGCCCGGGGACAGTCTCCAGATAAGGATAGGTAGAGGCAAGAAGTTCTGCTGGAGAGGGAGTGAGTTCCATGTTACCAAGCTATTGAGATAAGTTGCCAGGTCATGGGGAGACTGCAACCTCTACCAATCAGCGAAAACCTTCTAACACATCCTATAATGCTTGTCCCCATTATCCCCCAACATTCTAGACATAGTCTTACATTGTCAGATGACAAGGACTGTACTTGAAGCATAGGCTTAAACTTCAAAGACATTTACTTTTGCCTAATTTATTGGTCAAACCAAATTATATACCCATGCTTAGTCAGAGTATGCATAAAGCATCCCCCACAAAGTAAGATAGTTCTGACAAAAAGTGAGGAAGAGGCAAAGACACAGGTTAGTGGTGTGTACTCTAAACTCTTATGCAGAACCTCATACGATGGTCTAGGTTTGCTCAAGATGAGCAGAAATATATGAATGTGTTTATCTCTGGAATGGTTTTAAGAACATTGAAGATCTTATTTTTCTCAATCAGTTTTGATGATACAGTAGAATTCATGTTCTTTATTTGCTTTATTTAACCTTTGCATTTACACTAAGGTTACCAGATAGTGATGTGGTCATAAGTAACTTGACATCTCACCTCTATAGATGCAATAACTAGAAGAGTATCGAACAATTAAGGGCTTGCTAATGACTTAGGACTTTGCAGAGCAGACATTACTAATTACTATTTTATGCTCAATTAAGTTTCTGAATCCTCCCAACCATAATATCACATAAAGTTTTAAAGAGAATTATAAAATCATGTTCTTATCAACATGCTTGAGGGACATACTCTAGCTGTTTTATTATTTGTACATTCTGACACTGAAGTGGCTCTAAGATGCTTTAAATTTGCAAAAATTTCATTTTGTAACATAAAGAGATACAATGTATTATATTCACACACACACATATATATGTATATCCATAGTCACATGTGAATGTAAATTACATAGAGAGATACATTTATAAAACATGAATAATACAGAAATTCCTAAAGACAATGATTAATTTACAGTAGAGAATCTAAAATTTCTGACATCAATTTTGTCTATAAATGTAATCTATTCTTACTTTTATAAACTTTGTCAGCTTAGAATCCTGATTTATTTCAATTAAAATCAATTAATTTTATATGTTGTATCCTTTTTCTTAATAATGAATAAATAAAATAATTGAGTACCAATATTAATATATGCCAAGTACTTTTCACATTGTTAGACCCTGAACAAGTTTGTATCCACAAATAATATGATCAACAGAGGTACTGGCTACAGGGGTGACATCAAAATTGAATGAAAAATTCATGAGGGTGTCATTGGTTCTCTGAGATAACCAAAGATGACTGAACTGAAGGGCAAATGCAAATGGCACATAGAGAGTTCAAGGGCATAAATATGCAAAAGTGAGTTTGTGCAAGTTAATCAGGAAAGAAGAGAAATGGAAGACAGATGAGAGGTAATAAATCTGAGGGGGAATGTTTCGAAGTGCCCTGCATGGGCAACACAGGTTGAAGATCCTTACACTAAACAAGTCAGACAGATATTCAGAGAGCAAGAGTAACCAGGATAGCAGAAGAGTCACAGGGAAATGGTGTAGAAGATATAATCCTAAATAAAGAAAATAAATGATGTTAGAGATTGAACAGATCTCAGATCTGGCAACACTGAGCATAGTGGGAAAGCCTGTTTTAACTCATTGCAAAGAATTAAATCTATTAATTCATTGTCCTTTTATTAGTACCACATTGTCATTTTACAAATGAAAGAACTGAACTGAACAAGTAAGTTTACTTATATATGGTCACATACAGAATGTGAGAAATACTGAGAAGGTGAGCACAAGTTATCCAATGTCATGTACCCACAATTTGAGACAACGTTAGGCTTCCATAATGTTTGGTTTCTGGACATAGTAGTTCCCAGAGTCTCCTACAGCATAGTTACAAAGTCAAAGATCTCCTATTGGCAAATGTAACTGTGTCAATCAAGGGGACAACATATGAAACCAAAAAAGGCAGAATTAATAAGAACCATAAACAGAAATTAATGGAGCCAAGTATATTCATGCTTTTGGGAGCAGCTGCCATGAGTATAGTAGCCATATTCTTGCACTGTTGGCATTTTCATTTTAATTATTGTTGGGTACTTATTAGAGGAGAAAATCTTCAAAACAAGAAAGTTCTCATTCTTATACTCTTAGAGAAGAAATCATCATTTTCTTAAAATCTGAAAAGTATTTGCAAAAAATTTGATGGGATTCTCTATGCAATGCATCACACAAAGAACATTTAAATGGAATGGCCTCAGTTAAATTTGCTCCATGACCAGCTAATTAGATTTTTTTTCAGAATAAGCAGCATTTTTTTTAGGGTGCTAACTATTCCAGTGCCTTGTGAAAAATAAATAATTATATGAAGGTCAAGAGACTACATATTTCAGAAAGGTTGTGTTGAAGAAAAAGAGAAAGGCAGAAGGGAACAGTGACTATGTGAACATGCACAGTTGTAATATTATCAGTTAAGAGGTGCTAAATACTACTTGAGGTAGACAGAGCAGTGAGTAAGCAGTGGTCATAAGCCTTGGCTAACTCTGAATCATGGATCAAAACTCATTCATTTTCCATTCCTCCATGAAAATTGAATCCAAAGTGAGCTTGTTCCGTCCATGTTCTCTTTCCTTTCTTTAATGCCAATCTAAATATTTTTGAATATTTTAATTAATTCTTAGTGAACTTCCTATCTGTGTACAATGTAGTTCAGTCTGAGTCACTTCTCCTTTCTTCCTCTAACTCCTGTCATACTCATCCCTCCCTGCCCCCAACTCCATTTCTTTCAAAGAAGATATAACCCACTAAATTTCATTTGTGCTCTCTAATTTATATTGGTGTCTGTCATCTATTGGAAGATGATCAACCTATAATGGCAACAATTTTAAAAAAATAAGTTCTCCCTTCCCTAACAGTTATCAGCTCTCAGAAGCTCCTCAGATATAAACCGTGTTCCCCAGTTTCCTCTGCATTCATCACGCTGAAATGTTGACTAGCTTGAGCCTATGTACATCCTATACAAAAAAAAATCCCAGTTGTTTTGAGCACATGAATACAGAAACCCTGTCATGCTGGGAAGACACTATTTATTTTCTCTGCTGTTCCTTGATCTCTGTTTCTCATAGTCTTTCAGCACTCTTTTCTACAATGTCCCCTGAGCATGAGAGACAAGAATTGGGATATAGATGACTGTCTATGCCAGATCATTCTACAGACAACTATTCTCTGAACTTTAATTAGTCATATGTTTCTGTAATATATATTACCAGCTGTACTAAGAATCTTTTCTGTTGAAGACAGAGAGATATACTAATCTGTGTCTCTTTATATACAAATTCAGAGAATACTTTATTATCATGTCCATTTTAGAAAAAATATTTGAGAAGGTTCACCGCTGGGGCTTATGAGCTTTGTAGCCAAGGGTCTTTATCCAGATTTATAGAATAAGGGCTGTACTTCCTACTCTGGAGTGGGACTTAAATCTATTCCGAAAGCAGCTGTTAGCACAAATCCCGTTAGCATGTGTTTTACTGGTGCCCTTAGGAATATATCTTGTTACACTCGTCATTACTGTGCTCATGAAACTTACAGCAGGAAAGAACTATTGATGACTCCCTTCACTCAGCAATCTATATAACACCTTCCTAGAAAAGGAAAACTAGAAATCAGGGAGGAAAGATTAATTTCTTTACATTCGTTAACCAGAGTGTCATTTCTTCGTAAATAGGGTCTCAACATTGAGTTTTGTTGGGAAACCAAGTTCAATGACAAGAGACTGTGGTATTTGGGGAATTCCAGGACACCCTTGACCAAAAACTTAATAAAGGGCATCTTCATTTTTAAATATATAATGTTTTAAAAACTGAAAGTCATAGTTTTGAATACAAAAACTTGTAAGAAGATCCATCCCTTAAGGAGTTGCTTTTTGTGTGAGTGCAGTTTACTTTCAAAGGTTTTATAATATTCTTTCCTAATATTTCTTTAAAATCTGACAGACATTTTTCCCTCAAAGACAGGCTGTTATAGTATCAGAAGGTGCTCTGCAAATTGGCAAGAGAGAAGAGTGATCAGTACTCCCAAACAACCGTGAAGATTATGAACAACAACAATGACTTGAATGGCAAAATCTTCACAATGGTGTAATAATTGTACTTTTGTCTTAACAGTAACCACTAGCTGTCTAATTGGGTTCAGAGTTTGCTCAGTAGGAGGGTTGCTTTTGCCCATTATCAAAGGATCTGCTTTTTGCATTAAATGGAAGCTATTACGGAGATCAACAATTGTTTAAATATAGGGATTAATTGACTCTGGGGTGCACAATGCCAACTAATACATTATCTACAAAACAAACAAACAAACAAACAAACAAAATACCTGCAGCTAAGACTTAAGGAAAATGAAAAGAAGAGAAAGTGGAAATATTGTAAAAGCCAGAGGCTGAAGATGCCTGCTGTTAGAAAGTGTTCCCTAGACAAGACAGGGAAAATATACCCATTAAATCTCAAAAAAGTTGCCTGAACAAGACTGGCATTATGACAATACAAGTTGTCAACATGTCAACATGTGCAGGGGAATTTCCTTGTTGTCCTATCCTAGATGAGAGGCTACAGGGTGTCAATGGTAGCTAAGACAGGGAGAGTTAATTTTTCTCCAGTAAAATGTTCCTGCATAGATTCCCAGTCCCAAGAGGTAAGCTCTAGACACACACACACACACAAAAGCAATATTAAAGGTTTTATGTGTATACGTGTATGTATTCACATGTATATATGTATATAATAATAATTAAAGAAGAAATCATGAATTTAGCAGTGCATTACTTTAAAACATTAAAGTAAATGCATGTATGCTAACATGGAAAGGAATTTTATGTGTTTACAATTAAATATTCTTGAAATAAAATACTAATTGTATACTTAAAAGGTTGACCTTTCATTAATACCAAAGGATGTACTATTCAAATGTCTGAAATAGAAATATTTTTATTTTTCATAATTTCCCAGATATACTATTTATCTCATGTACACAAATATTTCATGTCCTTGCATACGTTCATATAGTTCAGATTCAGAACTTCCTCAGTTAGCTTTATTTACTCCTTCCTTGTCTTGGTGAAGAACTCTTCCAGCTGCCCAGATTCTTACCTTAAGGAAGTTATTCAAAGAACTGTGAAGCTACTCCTGAATTCTGTCAGAAATGACGGCTTAATTAACTTCAGAAAAAATGAATCTGCTTTTCTGGTTATAACCACTTCCTGAAACTTTACAAGGTGAGTTTTTTCCTATTGGACTAGCTAAGATCATAAGCAGATCATTCTATTTTTGAGAATGATGATAACACCTTATGTATTCCCATACATAATTTTACCAATAATAAAGATCATTCACCTATAAGTTCTGTGATGTCTTTTCTGGGCTTTACAAAAGAATTTACTAATCAGAGTCATTTGGTGAAGGCATTCTCAACAGTAATGGATGTCTTTCCTGAATTGGGATTTCACATCCATGCTAAAATTGTATGTTTATTATATTCTATTACTATTCTGGATACATTGTATCCTAGATTAGAGTCAAAGCTTCTTCAGCAGCATATATGTTAGTTCCTTAGCACTGTGATAAGTCACAAGCTTCTTGCCTTAAAACTGCACCAGTTTATTGTAATTTCTGAGTTCAGAATCTTAAACAGTTTCACTTAAGTCAAAATGCAAATGGATCTACTTCTTTTTTCTTGAGGCATAAAGGAATTATCAATCTCCTAGCTTGTCCAGATCTGATGTTTGTTTACACTTTACATTATTGTCTGACTCTGATAATAAAACACATCTAGACCAATATTATACATTAAATTATATTTTGTATACTATATATAAGTGGTGGTAGTTCCCTAAAATATTTATTAGAATGAATTAATGCATGCATTCATGAATGAGGCTAACCATGTTCTAGGTAATGTCCTTGCATATTCTTTGGATTTAGTATTCTAGGGAGAAACCTCTAAGATAAAATAATTTTCTTCATACAACACCTAATCCTTGATATTAGACTTCAATATAGGATTAACCACAAAGCTTAAAATCTCTTCTCGTGCTACAGATCTTATATAGGCATAATCATGTATATGACATCTTGAAAAACCATTCAAAACTTTATTTTCATTCATCAAGAAAATGAGCAATATTTTGAACATTTTCAAGATAGTTACTGTAAGACAAGTTATGCATTTTTCAAGTCATCTAAGATACTACTAGTAAGAAATTATGGAATTATAATTGACAAGTTTGCTATACTTTAACCTCCCAAACTTTAAAACTTAAAAAGAAGTTTGCAACATTGAGCATCAACTACATGTAAGAAGTGTTTGCAGCCTTCTTTGTCTCCTCAAAAGAAAACAGAACCCCAGTGTTTCAGGCAAAGCTGAGGGAGTGTCATCCGTGCTAATCATCTTTTGATCCCTGCCATGTGAATAGATTCATGATCTGACATTTGCTATTCTAGTCACAATGGCTCTTGTCTCCGCAATTCAATTTCAGTGTCTCATGAATTTAATACCTGCTCTATTATCAGAAGATTTGCACTTATTCTGCAGCTGAACCTTTTCAAAATTTCCTGTTCATCTTAAACTATCCACCCTTCCATGTGGGTACAGAGGTTGGCCTTGTGAAAAGGCAAGCCTATTCGACAAACTCTCATCTAACATACTGTGAGTTAGCCTTATAATGTGAGTAGACACATGATATCATGTGCATCAGATGCTGACAACTTCAGCTGCCCTGAGATGAAGAAATAGGAAGCAATACACAAAGCATGAGTAGTCTCTGCTCTTTCAGGGACTACCTCAGTTGGAAATAGTGCTATGTCCCTTCCCCTCAAACCATGAGATTCAAAGAGTCTTCTAAGACCTAAAAACAAACCTGATTTCTTTCAAAATCTGAGTTTCCATTGGGTTAAAATTAACTACAAGTCTGAAAATATAACTTGAGAAAAATTTAATCTTTCATCAAAGTGTAGTAACTAAGACTTACCTTTCTCAGTGGATATGTATACATTCTCTCACTTGAATGATCACTATTTTCATCACCGTCCCTCCTCCCAAATGTTAGAATATGCCTCAATTAGGTAGATTTGCAAACTATGAAGTGAAATTTCTAGAAAAGCTGAGGTAGTGTCAAATTTTATGCCTTTAGAGTTCAGATTATGTTATCAATCACTTAGATTCCTCTAAGAATATCCATGAAAACGTTAGACTAGACCTTGCTTAATTTATTGTTACTATACTTGGAGAAGACTTTCAAAAATATAGAAAAATGCTATAAAGCAACTTATAAGATAAACATTTAAAATAAAATCTATAGTAATTTTTTAAAGAAAAATACAGTCATTTTTACCTCATTATTTGACATTTTACTTTGATTACAGGTCAAAATAGAAATCATTAAAACTAAAAGTTTAGAATATTTAAAAAATCTTCTTCATGGCCAGGTGAGACTGTTCACCCCTGTAATTACAACACTTAGGAGGCGAAAGCCAGAGGCTTGTTAGGAATTCACAGCTAGCCTAAACTACACAATGAGACACACTGTCTCAAACATAAAAATACCCTACACTTTTTAGTGGAATTTTAAATCACATTTTACAAAATACTATAACCCAGAAACTTACAATTCCTACAGAGAGTAGAAAAAATTTCTCTCCTTGTCTCTTGCCTTTCTTCTCACACACCTTTTCCTTCCGTTTTTGCTTTCTTCCTCCTTTCCTTAATCAATCTCCATCTTACATTTTCTGTTCTCTTGCTCTTATTTCTTTCACACTATCAATTAACTCCCATTCATTGAGACAGCTTCTACTAACTGAAAATTATTATATAATAATTCAAAGTGGCAAGCATACAGAGTGATAATAATTTTAATATTTTCTTTTTATTATTTTATTTTATTACTTAAAAAATACCAATACAAATTCCCACTTCCTCCCCTCCTTCCACTCCCCTCTCACTCTCTCCACACAATCTCCCCACCTCCCTCCAATCTTAAGTGAGGGCAAGGCACCCTGCCCTGTGGAAAGTCCAAGGACCTCCCCACTACTCCAGGTTGAACAAAGGTATACATCCAAAAAGAACAGGACCCCCAAAATCCAGTACAAACAGTACAGACAAATCCCAGTTCCATTGTCATTGACTGTCATTGTACAGTCTGCCTCAACTGTCAATCTTGTCTTCTCTGCTGTATTTGGTAAGGAGTTTTGCCACAACTTTCCTTTACGTATCCAAAACAGTATAAAGTATTATTTATTCTTGAAGTCTGATATTTGCTATTTATCCAAGTGGAAAACTAGTTCTATATAACCCTGTATGATAAACAAATGATGCTGTTTACCATTTCCTGTGCATATCCTTCAAGTATATTTTACTTAACAACAATTCTGTAACCTCTATGTTTTACTTGTAAATTAAACTGATACCTCTTCTCTATTATCTCACTTGGAACAATATGGAACCATGGCTTTCTTGTAAATGTCATGTTCCCACAGCCACTCCCAAACACCCCCCCCCAAACACACACACAATAAAACCTAAACTGAAATTCTGGCTAGCTATACTGTACTTCACATCTATCATTGATTGTTCTGTGTTAACTTGTTCTTGTATACCTTTCTAGATGCCATTAATTAAGAATTTGCTGACATGTGTTTAAAACCTCTAAAGCTGACAGTGGTTGCCCATGCTGTTAATCCTACTACCCAGCAGGCAGAGACAAGCGGGTCTCTGTGAGTTCAAGGACAGGTTGATCTACAAAATGAGTTCTAGAACAGCCAGGACTGTCACACAGAGAAACCTTGTCTTTGAAAACCTAAAGCAACAACATCAAAAACACGAAAAAGAAAAAAATTATCTGCATTTCATTATCTGATTGAACAGGACTAACTATTGCGAGAGTATTGCCCTTTCTGAAATATCATGTGGGATACCTGTTAAAGAATGAATTTAGAAATAAGAAAAAGTACAAGGCAATAATATGGCCAAGTAAAAATATCTATTATATGTTTGAAAATAGACAAAAATTTGTGGAAGTTATTTTATTATAAAATCTGGCATATGGGATCAAATAAAAATGAAATACATATAAAAATAAATCCATTGTTCTTATATATTGAATTAAAATTTCAGACATTAAATATACTTAGTCACATCCACTTAAAGTGCATTTTATAATAGGTGTTTAGACAAAAAAATGTTATCTTTTTTATTATTCTGGACTGATCAGCTAACTTGGTTTTATTGGAATCTAGGATATATTATCTTCATGTTGTAGAGACATGAGAACTTTTGGAAATACATTAATTTCTCTAGGAAAGATTTATGAATTTCTTACTCCAGTTATACTTCTAAATTGTGTATTTCCATGAGCCATAATTAAAGACAAAATATGCTGAGTTCTGGTCCTTCTTAAGACGTAGATAACTACAACAAATCACTTTAGGTATAATTCAGACTTTGAATTGCTGGCAGAGACAACTGAGGAGTGAAATGATAAATGTTCGTTGTTTCAAAGATTTCAGTGTGTAGCTGTCTGTATCCATTGTTTTTGTTTCTGGGACACAATGAAGGAGAACATCAATAGAGCTTGTGGAATAGCAAAGCACATTACTTCAGGATAGTAAGTAATCAAAACAGTCACAGAATGGGACCAGGACAAGAAACAACCCCCAAGGACATGTCCCCAGAGACTTACTTCCTTGAGCCAATCCCTTTGCAATAGTGACATAAAATTATGATTCCACAGATGAAATTAATCAACTAATGAAGAAGGAATTCACATGGCCCAGCCATTTCTTAACAACTGGATTCATTACTTGAGCACTAGGTTTTCATCACATAAGTCCTTAAGGGGATATTGCATACCCAAATCACAAGACAAATTCAGAGATGTTACTATTCTGAGTATGTTATAATTACTTCAAAAGTCTTATAAAAGTATTCATGCTCATGCCACTAAGTGCATCAATATAAGCCCATCTTAAATGCTTATACTTAATTATTTTTATGGATTTAAAATTTTTCCCTTTTATTGAAAATATATTATTTCTTTTATAATATATCCTGATTATCATTTCTCCTCCTTCTGCTCCCTTCAGTTCATCCTATCTTCTGTTCCATGTGAATTCACTCTCTTTTTGACTTTCATGAAAACAAAAGAACAGATTTCTAAAGGAAAATAATAATAAAATAAAAAAAACTGAAATATAATAAGACAAAACAAAATCTATTGAGTCAGATTCAGACAAGACAAACAGAAGAAAAAGATCCCAGAGAAGGCATAAGAATCAGAGATCAACACATTTACACACTCAGGAATTCCATAAATAAACCAGAAGTCATAACATATAAACAGAGGACATGGTAGGAGACCATGTAGGCCCTATGCATGCTGCTTCAGTCTCTGTGGGTCCATATCACTTTGATTATAGTTTGTTTTTTGTTTTGTTTTGATTTTGGCTTTGTTTGTTTGTTTGTATTTGGTTTCCTCTATCACTTTAGGCCCTTACATTTCTCTACCTCAGGGCTCCCTGTGTCCTAAGGAAAGGGATTTGATGGAGAACTCCATTTTAGGGCTGAGTGTCCCAAGGTCTCTCGAGCTCTTTATAATATCTGCTTGTTGGTCTCTGTATTTGTGAAAGCTTCCCTGATGATGGTGGAACAAGGCATTTATCTATGAATGTAGCAGAATGTTATTAGCATCTGGGTCTGTTACTCTTATTTGTATAGCCTTAATTAATCTTTGTAAAACGTCACTAAAAGGTTCTTTCTGTCCCTTTTTAACCCTGGTATATGATTCAATTAGTTTTCCTTGTTCTTGAATCCTGTCCAAAGCATTTAAGGATGCTTTGTCACATAAGGACAAGATTTGTTCATTGTAAAGAGCTTGAACCTGTGGGTCAGCATAAGTGCTCTTACCAAGAATTTGATATTAGAAAGTCTCAAGTTCTTTTGCTTTTCCCTGTTGTTCCAAAATTTTTGTCTCTTCCCTGCAATAACATTTAAGCATCAAAGGAGACCAGTCCTTCAGGACTTGTGAAACTAACTGAAAACAGTCATGTGATGTATCCTTGATGCTAGAAGCCCATGTCTTTATCATCTCCCTAACAAATGCATAATGCAAGCCATAAGTTACAACAGCTTGCTTAATTTCTTTTAGATCATTCGTTCCATTTACCTTCTTTGGATCCTTTTTGGCCTTTAGAACTTGATGCTTTGTCAGAGTAGATTACAGGTTAGGAAGCTAAAACCCTGGGTATGTCATCTCTGACACCTACTGGCAATGTTGAATTCTGTCTCTGTGCCTTCTTTCCCTGTTCATTAGCTCCAATAATTTTCTCAATCATTTCATATCTTTTTACTATTGTCTTTTGTAAAGCCTGAATCTCATGGCCTGTATATAATTCTAGTCATTTCAGTGAGGCACCTAGCCTTTGGTCCTCATTCTGTATATGTAATTCCAAGTTCTGAATTTTCTCCTTTAAATATAACACTTCATTCTTGGACATTACTTGGATATCATGCAGATTGCCATCCTGGAGAGATACTCTATCTGCTAACCTATCATAACTTTTAAACAAATTTTGTTTGTCAAATTCAACAGTATTAATTCTTTCAGATAATTTCTCAGTACCCTTATATATGGATTCAATTTTGTCTCTTAAATTAATGTTACCCTTTATAGTAGTACTAATTTTTTCAGGTATTGATTTTTGATGGTATTAATTCTGAAAACTAGCACAAGTAGTCAGGCATCAAGGTATCACACCAGGGAACCATGCCAGGGAACATGACAGTCATGTGTGCCCTTGAGAAATTTCCCAGTTGCTGCACACAGTAAGCTCTGCTATGCCAGGGGTTATACATAAAAAATCGCTTAGGTAAAAGCAAGCCAATTTGGCAGGGTTGGGAGACTTTCTGGGCTGTGGACCTGCTAGGCCATTAGCCCATCCACCTTGTAGGTATGGAGTCCAAATCAACATGGGCACAAGATGAAGATAGACACTTAAAAGAAATCCCACACTAGCTCAGAAATGAGAATAATAGATGGTTATTTATTTAGTGTGACTCACTAATCAATATCCTCTGCTGGAACTGAGAACAGCAACTGAATCCTGCAGCCAGAAAAGAAGCAAGAAGCACACTTTACATTGGCATAAATAGTATAAGAGGCTACACCTCAGTGGGTGGATATTAAGTGCTATTGGCTGTAGAATTTCCTACAGCACTAATTAACTACATCCTAGGTCAGGATCTCTTGTTTGTAGCCACACCTGCTGTCAACAACTTTGAAAGGCTAAAATACGCTCAAACTCTCTGGCCAATGTGAAGCAGATTGATAACTGTGGGCCCCCATACTCATGCACCAAGGATAGATCCTGGTCCCACTGACAGGGGCTCCTCAAACAAGTCAATCTACACAACTGTCACCCACATGCAGAAGGCCTAATTAAGTCCCATCCTGGCTCCCCAGTTAACTGTCATCATAGAACCTTCATCCAATAAATGATGGAAGCAGATGCAGAAATTAACAGCTTTGGGAGTCCAGTTGAAGAGAGAAAGGAAAGAGGAGAGTCAAGGTCATGATGGGAAAAATCCACAAGACCTGAGCTTGTGGGAACTCATGGAGTTGTCATTTTATCACTACTCTTTTTCTTCTAAAGATCATTAGTATTTGGTTTTATTCTAGGTCAGGTAGGGTTTCAGTCTCATGGAGTGAGACTTAAGTCAAATCAAACATTGGTTGGTTGCTCCCACAAGCCTTGTACCATCATTGTTTTAGCACATCACACAGGCAAGACACCATTGTGGTATAAAACGTGTGTGGCCAGATTAGTTTTTATGTTTTCCTTTGGTTGTGCGCAGAGTATCTTCCTCTACTAAGCATTCTAGAATATAGGGGTGAAGGATTTATGTGGACATCAACTGGAGTTCTCCATGTTCATTGAATAGTATAGGTGTTGTATTCAACAACTGGGCCTTGCTGTCAGTTTGTGGAGAACATCCTATTTATCTTGGCAATAGCCTGAGTTGTTAGAAGATTCTCATGGGACCCCTTTGGCCAACAATTCAATTTGATATATACCAATCATAGTACTGGAAACTTTATTTGGTGTCAAGGGATGACAAATTGGGACTCTGTCTTCCCCATTATTTGGCTATTACATTTCGATCACCTTCATATAAGTACATATACATATATGGAAGCTTCTACTATATTAGATTTACATACTACCCATCCAATGTCCTTAATTTTTTGTTGTCTTTCCATATTCCCTTCCTTGTCCTACTCTTTCCTCCTCTTCACCACTTGGTCCTTCTATTTCAGCCCACCTCAATCTGTCCAAAACTATCCATTCTATTTTCCTTCCCTAATGAGATCTCTCTGTACCCTCTGTGGCTATCTATATTGTAGCTTAGATATCATTTACTTAACAACCAATATCTGAAATTAAGAGAATATATACCGGATTTTTCTTTCTGTGTCTGGGATATCTCACTAAGGCTATTTTTTAAAGTTACCTCCACTTATTTACAAATTTCATGATGCCATTTTCTATTGGCTAAGTAATACTCTATTGTGTAAATGCACCATGTTCCCTTCATCCATTTGTAGTGAGATATTTGATCACACTATGAACCCTGGGTTTACATTTGTATTAATTAAATAAAATTGACCCGGACTCAAAATAGGTGACTTGCAACTGTTTTACAGAAAGTAATCACAGAACAAGAGAGGGCATCTTGTATAAAGATGCACAGGAATTAGCAGGGAGGGACCCAGCTTGGGTTAGGAGAAACAGAACAATGCTCTCTTCTAGGGAAGCCAATAAAGAGAAAAAGTTAGTTGTTACTCTCACTCTCTGAACTTGAAGGTTTTCACCCTAGCCTTTGAATCCCAAGTCTCATTTATAAATAGAACAATAGAGATTTAGTTAAAGACACCTTAAGCTGCAACAACAGAGCCATTGCCTGGGGGAACAGAATTTTGGCCAGGTTGAGGCCTCAGCTGCATGGCTGCTGTCAGAGAAGCAGGCCTATAACTGTGGAGTTAAAATTGCTGGCTGGAAGTGCAATAGCTGAAGGCAGAGCCACTGCATCAAAGATAAAGTAACACTGATTCTTCTGTTCAAAAATAACTAAGTTGTTTCCAGTTTCCTGCTATTATGAATAGAGCAGCAAAGAACATGGTTGAGTAAGTGACTGTGTGTTAGGATGAAGCATCCTTTAGGTACATGCCCAAGAGTGGTAAAACTGGGTCTTGAGGTAAATCAATTTTCATCTTCCTGAGGAAATGCCACACTGATTTTGATGCACATGAAAGCTGAGAACTGCTGCTCCTGGACCCTCCTGAAGACCACATCTAACCAGTCTTAGCCTGACTCACATTAGCAGTCAGAGTTGGAGTAGGGATATTATCTGGTCAGGGATGATTCTACCTACTCCTCTTTGCCAATTGTATAAACTAGCCCAGCAATCACTGGTCAGGTGGGTACAGCTGCTGGCTCTCTCTGTAAAACTTGCTATTGTCCATATTTTTATAGGTTTTACATGTAGTTTTGTGCCTCCAAATAATGCCTGAATTCTGAAAACTCATGTATAAACTAAAGAACATAGGAAATTTTAAGAATTTGACTAAATGCTTTTGGAGAACAGAGGCTATATATATATTTTTAAATATATATATTTTAAATATATATATTTAATTCTTTATTTATTTATTAAAGATTTCTGACTCTTCCCAGCCACTGCCTCTCATTTCCCTCCCCCTCCCCCAATCAAGTTCCCCTTTCTCATCAGCCCAAAGAGCAGTCAGGGTTCCCTGCCCTGTGGGAAGTCCAAGGACCACCCACCTCCATCCAGGTGTAGTGAGGTGATCATCCAAACTGCCTAGGCTCCCACAAAGCCAGTACGTGCAGATGCCCTATCATACAACAAAAGTATAAGCTCAACTATGTTCATAGCAGCATTGTTTGTAATAGCCAGAACCTGGAAGCAACCTAGATGCCCTTCAATGGAAGAATGGATGAAGAAAGTATGGAATATATACATATTAGAGTACTACTCAACAGTAAAAAACAAGGACTTCTTGAATTTTGCATGCAAATGGATGGAAATAGAAAACACTATCCTGAGTGAGGTAAGCCAGACCCAAAAAGAGGAACATGGGATGTACTCACTCATAATTGGTTTCTAGCCATAAATAAAGGAAATTGAGCCTATAATTAGTGATCCTAGAAAAGCTATATATATTTAATTCTACAGTTACTGTTGCCATGCACCTATTGGAACTATTTGTCAAGTTATAGAATATGGTCATTTAACTCTTTCCTTTAACCAAAACAATAAAGATCCTCAGGTAAATATGTTACTGATTCAATCATTATTAGGTAAACATTAATTGCCATCTGTTATTTGGTCTTACTCTCAATTGATTCACAGATTTATAGGGTAATATTAAAAATATAAGGATATAATTTTAAAGTAATTGGTGTGCTAAAAAGTCAGTGGGTCTCTTTTACAATATTACTAACTTTCATGTAGAGCAAGTGATTTAAAGAACACTCTTCTGGAGATTTACACAAATTCATGAACTTCCTGTTACCACCTCTGGTAAGATTTTTTTTTATTCCATTTCCCCATTGTGGAAATTGAAGAAAAGAATAAGTTGGTTAAATTGAGGCTGCTTTCTTGTTTTACTAAGTCAGCTCTAACAAAACTGTAACAAATTGAACTTGTAGAAATAATATACAAATTAATTTCGCACAGTTTAGGAGAATGAGGTGCCAAGGTCATGACGCTTGTCAACAAATGCATCTGGAGAAATCTCTTGTCCTTATTCTTACCAGATGCTATTCCTTATATTCTCCATGTATTTTCACCTGCTACATGTTGCTCTGAGATGTGCTTTATATCAGCACAAACCCCAGCTCTGATGGCTTCATCCTCTGGACTTAATCACTCTCAAATTCTCCATGTCTTATACTGTAGTGAGAATTTCAACAGAAGAATGAGAGATGTGCTTCAGAACACAAAAGACACAAATAGAGTAATAGAGAAAGATGTGTTTCAGAGGCAGCCTTGCTCTGTGGTCCATATTCTTAAAACATAAAACTTTATACTACCAAGTATCAGAGTAGAAACTGACAGAAATCTACACTGAGACATGTCTGATGGCTTTCCAAAAGGAAAAGATGGAATCTACACCTACATTTAAACTCTTGGAACACATACCCTGTAAGTTCAAAGACACTGCTTAATGGTTAAAAGGTCAGGTTTCATAACCACTCCTGTAATTCCAATATTTATGAAGTAGAAGGAGGAGGTTCAGCAGTTTATCATCATTCTGAGCTGCTTTCCCTATTTAAGGTCAGCCTAGATTATACTAGACTGTGTCTCAAATGAATGAATGAACAAAAGAGACAGCAAAGAAACCCCAAACCACTGAAAAGAGGATCAATGCATATAAAATCAGACTTAGTAACTTTCAGTGGCATTGTGCAATTGTTCAACATCTCTTTCAATATATTCAAAAATTAATTTAGCAAATGTGGAAGGTGTTGGAGGAAGGATACTTGTTCATTCTCAGTTGCCCAGAACTGAAGTAATCACACAGAAACCATATTATTGCACTACTGTTTGGCTAATACCTTAAGCATATTTTGAGCACTCCATTAATCTATGCATCACTATGAGGCTGTGGCCAAATGGCAAAGTTTCAGCAGGCTCTGGCAGAAGTGTCTGTCTCCTGTGGGCACCTACATGGATTCTTATTGACTCAGCATTCTTTCTTCCAGCATTCAGTTTAGCTCTGTTCTGTTAATCCACTGGCCAAAACAGCTTCTTTATTACTCAATGGTAGTAAAACATATTCACAGCTGCAGAGAGGAATCCCACACCACCTCCCCCTTTCTCTCTATATA
>NW_004949096.1:13717318-13725642 GCF_000317375.1 Microtus ochrogaster | reverse complement strand
TTCACCAAGGCCAGCTGGCCTGGGTCTGAAAAAGCATGGGATAAAACCGGACTTGCTGAACATAGCAGACAATGAGGACTACTGAGAACTCAAAAAGGAATGTTTTAAGATTAACATAGCAAGATTACATATACCAAAAACAGGTATCAAGTAAGAATTACAGTTACAATATTTATATCTACTTTATCTTTTCTCATAACTAAGGAAAACTACAACTGTAACTATCTATTCTTCAACTCCGTCAAAGACTCCAGAAGGATATATTATCTAAGTTAACAGGAAGTGCACTACAAGCAACTTCCGAAACTATAGAATTAAGAGAGACATCTCACTCTGGACAGTCACCCAAAGTTCTTCTGTAACATTGCGGGCACCCATCTTCAGCCTAAAAATCCATATTATCCAGCAGACATTTCCATGAAGTAGGAAAGTTCAAAGAGAGTTCCACTTATATTGGCATCTTGTCAGTTACTTTCTTCTGTGTCCTGCAGAATGTTTTGCATACTCCTTTATGAAGCTGACACCCCAAAAGACTGTCTTACTTTTTTTTAGGCAGCTACAACACTCATTTTTCTGTGGGTCCTACAAATCCAGTCAAACAGTTCAGGAAAGAGTAGTTTTTTCCCCAAGTTGCTAACAAACTCCATGAGGAGTTTTGTGAGGCCCATCATCCTTTTGAAGTAGATTGGTGCTGCCAGAAGCAAATGTGTCTCAAAGTTGTAAAAAGTCCTAAGTTCTTAAAACATTTTAAATTCTGTAGGTCTTTGAAAGTGTTGAAGATAATCTATCTAACTGAACTATATCTTTATATATTTAAGAAACCTAATTAATATGACTACAAACTTGACTATTATAGATGACTATCTATTAACCTGCATTTCTTAATTATACATTACATTTTAAATTAGTTGCACAAACACAATACCCTAACAAGAGCAGAAATATACATATAACAATATTGGCCTTAAGACTGTATCAATAAACCAAGATCCATACCAAAACAAAGTATTAATCTCTATACTATATTCCCCTTTAAATGTAAACAAAAATTTACAAACAATATTTGGGAACTTTGGCATCATTCTCTCCAAACTGCCTCTTGCTTTTTGTTGGACAAAGTAATTTTTTTGGGTGTCTACAGTGACCTTTCAGGGGGAGTTGGTTTATCAAACCACATTAGTCTGAAAGGATTTAAGTAGTTGTCATCTTCTGTGGAAACAAAAGAAAAACCTCTTTTCCAAACAACAAATCCTTAGACCCAAATTTTGAGGTCAAGATACCTTTAAGATATATGTGTTGGTTTAGCTTAGCAGCCCACACAATAAAATATCTTTTTGTCCTTAGCTCCTTCACAGTCAAATAATTTAAGAAAACACAATAGTATACACAATCCATACTCTCTGTTTATATTCTATTTTTACATGACTTATTTTTCTTTATTCCTTTTATCCATGACTCTCTGTACTACGTCTATTTAAAGACTTTGTCTTACTTTTCTTAACCATTTACTTTCTTTTATAACTGTCTTTACTCTTTTTCCTCTCTCTCTCCAAGCCTACATACATTTTTAAAATATACTGTGTCTTGTTTAGAGGTCTTATATGTCTAAAACTGTCCTATTGTGCATCTGTAATCCTTTTCTGAGGATTAAGCAGCTTGGCAAGGCTGCTTTGCCCTTTGAGTCTGCCCTGTCTAATATGGCAGAGGTCTCTTCACTGCCTCTGAGACTGCTACATGGGAGCCACACTCACCACCTCAACTATGGTAACAATTTGGTTCATGATAATACCAAGTAACTTGCAGCACACTGTCCACAAGCTCCATTCAGGTGCTTGGTTTTTTGAAAGAGCCAGAGTTTGTGCTGGCAGCACAGACTAGGAAACTCTCTGTTTTTATTATGCTACCATGGAAGAACAACTCCCTTAAAGGACCCTGATAGCAAACAGAGCAATAAGCTTTCACCAATAACTTAAGCGTATTTCTAGCTAGCTCTTATAGGAAGGTCTCTTATATATGATACCACCCTAGTTCATAATTTTCCAGATAGGCAGACAGGGTCTTAAGTGTATTGAAAACTAATCAGAGAACACAGATAACCATTGTAATGTATACAAGTATAGAATTAAAGAAATAAGAGTAGGCAAAGGAGAGAGATACAGAGATACAACTATAACAGAAGTGGCATGAGGTCCCCTAAGTAGATAAATTTGGATGAGGATGGATGCTACTACAGATGTCCATAGACATAGAATAGACAAATAGGATCATTTCACTTTTAAATGCACCCTGCTACTTCCTTCAGTTGCCATGCAAATAGAACCCTCTGTTTTACAAATTTTTCTTTCTGCACACAAAAAATAATTTTACCTCCACAAATTGCTTTAATAACACAAAAATAGCTAATGAATATGGCAATGTATGGTTTAAGATTTGTCAAGAATGTCCAGTGTCTGAACAGCAAAGGAAATTGTGTAGGTTCTTCCAGCAGGTAGGATATGTTTCCTCTTGGAATGGAGTCAATTTTGTGTATGTCCAAAATTTTTATTTCTTTGTTCAGAATTGCTTCCTTTCTATTTCAAGAATGAAAAATAAAATATAATCTCACATAATACCATGTTGTTTGGCAAATAGACATACCATTTTTCCCAATGACTCTTCTTTTTCTATCTCAGTCACAGAACAAGATGTTTACTTTTTATTTTTAATTAGCTTACAAGGCGGAAGGCTTCGTAATGGAATTTACATGCATATTTATATTTTGTTGACCCTTACCCCACCCACTCTTCTCCCCCATCTCCCATTCCTCACTCCCAGGTAAACAGAACATAATTTTCTCTAAATGTGAAGGGATTGTTTCTAAAGTATAGCCTTGAGATAAAGGTAGAACTGGTGGTGGAGTGAAGAAAGCTTATACTGCTGGAAAAAATAGAATATGGCCTCAAAGGGTTATGATAAGAGAATGGAAGTTGTAACCTAGAAAGATATAATTTAGGAACTTTACTGATTTTAATGTAAATACAAATGGATTTCTACAGAAACATCTGTAACATAATAATATATTTTTCCTCTTTTCAAGTTATTCCAATTTCCTTGTTTTTTCTCAATAAAACTCAATGAGATGGGCTCAGAATAGCAATATTATCTTATTATGCACATGAGGAATTTGTATTTATTTGCAGATTATCTCGTCTAAGGTTCTCTGGTAAGACTTTGCCAATTTTGTATTAAACAATGGACAGAATTTTTGATACTACAAGCGACTTCTACAAGTTAATATTTTCTATTGCAGCAAGTATCCACTAGTAAATTGCAATGCTCAGTCTTTAATACAGAGACATTCAGGCAGAATATTGGCTGATAATTTATAATTCTTTTTTTAAAAACTCTGAACAAATGTTAGTTAGTAAATGAGTACGGGAACCTATTTTGGTCTCCAGAAATGAAATGCAAAATTTAGAGGACCATTGAGCTTGCTGAATTTTTACTTTGTATCAATGCACAGTCATTTGCTCTTGGCATCCACATTAATCTGCTACCCTCACACAGCTCACAATCCCCAATTTTCTGTTTAAGAGTCCGAGAGACCTGACTTTCTCATCTGAAAGCTGGCCTTTCATAAGTGAAGTGTATGGAAATATAATAGAAATTAAAAAAGCCAGTTGTCTTCATCAGCACTGGGTCAATATAACTTCAAACTAGTTTGGAGAAGGCTGTATTCTTCAAGTACAAGCTCTGTGCAGTCCTCTTATGAATACTGATTTATGGAACCAAGCACTTTGTCTTCTGTGTATAGAATATGTGGGTTTGTCAATGGTATGACAGAAGTGTTAATCAACATATCATAAGCAGAGTCACAATAAGCTAGTGTCTGGAAATTCTGTCCCAAGATTCTGAGCCTGTCCCTGTAGCTATAAATGAATATGTGAAATATAGAACACAAAGAAAAATCTTTGTTGAATTACAATGGTATTATTTTGATCTGTTAAACCACTTTATGAAGCATGCTTGCCAAACTGCTTTAGGTAACATTTTGGAATGAGAGAGCATGTCATTGTTTTCTGAGTTTTTTGTCCTGCCCAATTCCCATAGTCATTTAGTCCCAAAGAAATCACACAGAGGTCTACATTAACTATAAACTGATTGGCCCATTATCTCAAGCTTCTTCTTAACTCTAATAACATATATTAGCCCATTATTCTTATCTGTGCTAGCCACATGGCTCAGTACCTTTTTCAGCAACATACTCCCATCTTACTTCTCCTGTATCTGGGCAGGAATGCAGAGGGAGCTTCCCTCTTCCCAGAATTCTCCTGATCTCATTGACTCACATAACTTCCTGTCTGGTTGTCCCACCTATACATCCTGTCTGGCTACTGGCCAATCAGCATTTATTTAAAACATAATTGACAGAATGTAGACAATTGTCCCACACCATGTCATAGTTTGTGTTTGTGTATAAACATATTTGCTGGTACATGGATGATTGTTTATAAATGTTCAGATGCATATAGACATTCATGTGGTATGTACACAGAGAGAATAAAGAAAACCTCTACTGTTGTTTCTTAGTATGTTTTTTTAAAATAAGGTCTTTCATTTGAACTCACCAAGTATGCTTAGCTTGGCTGACAAGCAAGATCTAGAAGCAGTTTACATTTCCCGTGTGAACCACCATGCCTAGATTTTATGTTTTCATCTCCTGTGTGAACCATCATGCTTGGATTTTTACACATGGGTTCTTGGTATTGAACTCGGGTCCTTATGTTTAAAAGGCAAGTGCTGTGCTAGGCAGTGGTGGCACACACCTTTAATCCTAGCACTCAAGAGGCAGAGGCATATCTCTGTGAGTTTGAGGCCAGCCTGGTGTACAAGAGCTAGTTCCAGGACAGGCTCCAAAGCTAACAAAAGAGGCAAGTACTGTACTGACTGAGCTGCTGAGCTGTTTCCTTTTTTTTTTTTTTGATAAGACTCTACATATCCATGATTGAGGATAGCTTTGTCATTTCTGAAAGCTTATTCTTCCACACTCAGTTTATGTATTACTAGGGATCAAATTCAGGATATTTCTTGCTTATGAAGTCCTCTATCAACTGAAATCACCACATCAAAAGCATTAAATTTTAAGTATTTTGCTCAATTTCTCATTCTAGCTCTTTACATATATTCATAATACAAAATACTCTGTGTGAGTTTCTCTCCTTTCATAAGTCAATCTATTGGTTCATTTCTTGTCTCCTGAATAATTTTTAAATTCACAAATTCAAATTAGTATTTAGTAATGATGTAACATAAATTAGTACCTTATGGTAACACAGTAATGATGTAATGTCATGAACTAATACCTCATGGTAACAGAGCCTTTGAGAAGACTTTACTAGCAATTGGATCAACATTCTCTGTGGCCCTTGCTGTAGATAAAGGAATCAGCTAAAATTTTGAGATTTTAGGTTTGAGAGCAGCCATTAAACTCAAATGTGAACATGTTTGAAAATGGGGCAATTAAAAGGCATAAATTAGTCCTTTGGTCCCAAGTTCCTCTAAGTCCAATCTCCAGGATCAAGCTATATTTTTTTGTTGTCCAAAAGAATCCCAGGCCAATGAGGACCTGATGGTATTTAAAGCAGAGATGGCAGTGGTGGAGGCTATGCAACCCAAATGGAAGCCAGCAGGGGAATTTGAGACTTCTTCTGGCTGTGTGTTAGGACCATGTTTATGCTGTTGACTACTGAGAAACAAGGTTTTCATTTAACATGTTGAATACTCTGAGGTATTTTAGTAGGATAAGGGAAAGTGTCTCATGCTGTATGTGTTCTTAATTTAATCTAAAAGGAAACTTTAAAACTAATGCCATAGCATTTACATCATTATAATACAACAATCTAAGTCCCAGAGCTGCTGAAATAAGATACCCCACCTCTACTTATGGGGTTAAAGGCAGCACATGTTGACCTCTGTGACTGGACTCACATTTTATTCTCAAACCAGGACAACAGGGCATTCTAAAATATAACAGTAACAAAATACATTCTAAATTTCTAAGTACTTTATCCATATTCATTTTCTGAAACTATGTAACAACACTAATTGTAATGAATACTATCTGGGGCATATCTTGTGTGATAAATTTCTTTTATTTAAACATGTACAAAGCATCTTTGAAGCTATTTCCTGAATTCTCAAGATAAAAACCTTATCTCCATTTGCATATTGGAGTGGTTGTACTTATACATGCTATGAAGAATAGAAATAATGTCAATATTGTTATTTGTATATTTCTGCTCTTTATTAAGGTATTGTGCTTGTGAAGCACATTTAAAAATGTAGTGTATAATTAAAGATACAGGTTAACAGATAGTCATCTATAATAGTCAAGCTTGTAGTCATGTTAGTTAGATTTTCTAGATGTACAGAGATGTATTTCAGAAGAATAGGTATTTTTCAAATCTTTCAAAGACTAATAGAATAAGGCATTTTACATGTTTTAAGAACTTGGGACTTTTTATGACAATGAGACACCTCTGCTCCTGGCAGTACTTCAATAGGATGATGGGCACTAAAGCAGCTCCTTATGGTGCTGGTTAGCCATTTGGATAAGAAACTGCTTTTGCCTGGACTGCTTGATGCTATGATGTAGAAACTGGAAAAAAAGAACCCACAGAAAAATGACTGCTGAACTTGCCTAAAGGTAAGATGGTCCTTTGGGATTTCTGCTATATGAAGGAGTCTGCAAAACACTCACAGAAGAAAACAACTGATGGACTTTGCCATTACAAGGCACATAGATCTCCAAATTTCCTACTTTGTGGAAAAGTCTGCTGGATACTATGGGTGTGTAGGCCCAAGAAGGATGCTTCAATGGTATAGAACTTTGGGTGACTGTCCAGGCAGTGAGATGTCTCTGTCAATTCTAGAGGTTTGGAAGTTGCTTACAATGCACTTCCTGTTAACTTAGGTAATATTATATTCTTCTTAAGTATTCGACGGAGTTGAAGAAAAGATAGTCATAATTATAGTTTTCCTTAGTTATGACAAAAGATAAAGTAGATATAAATATTGTAATTCTTGCTCAATACCTGTTTTGTTATATGTAATTTTACTATGTTAAAGTTTAAACCTTCCTATTTTATTTAAACAGAAAAGGGAAAATAATGTAGGCAATTATTTTTTCTATGTGTTGCTTTTATTGGTTAATGAATGAAGAAACTGCTTTGGCCTTTAGCAATGCAGAATTTAGCTAGGCAGGAAAAACTAAACTGAATGCTGGGAGATAGTAGGTGGAGTCAGTGAAACACTGTGTAGCCACTACCATGAACAGATTAGCTGTAACCTTGCCAGTAAGCTACTGCCATATGGCATACACAGATTAATAGAAATGGGTTAAATTAAGATATTGGAGATAGTCAGTAAGAAGCTAGAGCTAAAAGGCCTAGCAGTGATTTAATTATACAGTTTCTGTGTGGTTATTTTGGGTCTGGGAAGCCAGAAACAAGCAAGCAGCCTTCTACTACATAGGAGTATACATTTCCAACCCATGAACTTTTAGAAGACACGCATACACTGAAGAAAATAGCACAGAGTTTTCCCCTGTAACAAGGAAATAAGACAGAAAACAAAAAGTGTATTTAAGTTATTCAAATTACTATTGTAGGGTTAGCTTTGACTGCACCTTTTAGAATAGGAATGGATGGTGTTTAAGGGAGAAGAATGCTTAGAGCATGCTTTCTCAGTCTTCATCTCTGGGAAATTTTCTTGTTTCCCTCCCTTATTTCTTGTTATGACATTTCCAGAACTAATAGGGAGATAAAGTACTTCTGGCTTACTGGATGCTTCATTCCTGTCTAATGGACAGCAGATAAATATGCACAGCATCCAGTAGCAGGTATGAGTGTAACAAACCTGGAGATAGATGGAGTATTCAGTAGAAGATACAATGAGGGAAATAGACCTACCAAATCACATGAAAATTTGTAGTCTTATTAGGTGAGAAAATACATCATACTGGGTACATTCTAGAGTTCAGAGGAAGCAAGAATTGCAGTCCAATTAGAAATTCATGGCATCCTGTGTTCATAAGATGGGTTCTCATCTCAACCAGAGGCTGAGCAGGACCTGGAATTGTTGCTGTCCATCTATTTTCTAAAAGTCTGACAAGGCAAAACTTGGATAACAAATTATAACAGCACTACAATTTACTGGCCTCTAGGATATGTAGACCAAACAATTTGTTTTTCTAGCCCCTGCCTCCTCACTTCAGTTACACAAAAGTTTAAAGTTTGACAAAATTCCTCTCAGGCAAGCTTTTAAAATAAACTGTGTCATGAAAG
>NW_004949096.1:13693144-13716128 GCF_000317375.1 Microtus ochrogaster | reverse complement strand
TCAATATGTAAGAGCTAGCCAATAAGAGGCTGGAACTAATGGGTCAGGCAGTGATTAAAAGAATACAGTTTCCGTGTAATTATTTCGGGACATAAGCTAAACTAGCCATGTGGGCGGCAGGGTGCTGGGGACGCAGCTCCGCCGCTCTTATTTCAACATCACATTTGTGTGAGCTCAGTTTCTTTTAGACAGATTCAATCTCGTGTAGCCCTGAGTGGCCTTGAACTTGCAGAGATCCCTCTGCCTCTATCTCCCAAGTCCTCGGATTAAAGGTATCAGCCACTACTCCAGGCCTTTAGAGGATTTGCTCTGCACTCTGATATTCAGGTGTGCTTTATTTGGTAAAACATAAACAAAATATTTCTACATTTGTGTGTGTACATATATGTGTATGTTGTGTGATTATGTATTTGTATGTATTTGTGTGTTGTGTGTGTCAGAGTGTGAACATATGATTTGAAGTTATAGAGTCACAGAAGCATATAAGGATGAAGAGATTATGCCTTAAATAAGCCAGTGTCTTAATCACATTGATGCCATTCTGGAGCCTACCCTAAGCATTGACATATATACATGGAAAGACATACAAGCATATACACATATAAATAGAAATATGAGTAAATATTAGAGCTGTGGATATGGCTTAGCAGAGCACTGGTGGTTCTTCTTGGGGACCAGGGTTCTGTTTCCTAGTCTCAAAAGACTTCCCACAACTACATGTAGCTCTAATTCTGGGGATTATCACCCTCTTCTGCATACATACATATATGCAGGCAAAACAGCTGTTTATATAAAATAAAGATGAATAAATGTTAAAAATTAATCTTTAAAATACAGTAGCATCTGAATTTTATACATAGAGAAGACAAGCATACCACAAAGTTCAGGGGGAAGATGTGCTTGACCACAAGAAAGGAAACTCTGAATCAGTGACTGTTGGTCCACATTAAATATTACACAAAGAATAAAAGTATGGCAAGCTAGAAATATTTCTAAACTGATCTTCACTCCATGTCCTTCTTAGCTCCCTTAAGCACTGAAAATATTCTCTGAAGAGAGTCACATGGCCTTTGAATGTTGGACTTTGGTGGCATAAAAGATTCAGCAGCTACACTTCTGTAATGTTCTAGCTATCTGTGTAGATTACTGAGCATCTCAGATAGTTTTAACTATTCATTTTTTTTATTAAAGATTTATTTATTTGCAGTGATGTTGCATATGTCTTTAGTCCCAGCACTCAAGAAGTACAGACAGGTGGATCTTTGTGAATTGCAGGCCAGCCTGGTATACAAGACCTGGTTCCAGGACAGGCTTTAAAGCTACAGCTACAGAGAAATCCTGTCTCAAAAAAAAGATTTATTTATTTTATTGAATGTGTACTAGTGTTCTTTTTGCATATATGCTTGTGTAACACATGTGTGCCTGGTGTCCACAGAGAGCAGAAGAAGGGTGAAAATCCAGTAGAACTATAGTTAGATATGATTACAGCAACAATGTCAATGCTGGAAATCAAACTAAAATTTCTGAGAGAAGAGTAAATACTTATAACCACTTATCATGTCTCCAACCATGATTTCAAAACCAAATGTCAGTATTGATCATATAAGATATCTTTCATAGTATGTATATCTTTCATAGAAATTAAACTAACAGTAAATAATATCAAAGAAAATATTGCAATAAAGTTAATATTTTACATATATAAAACAATTTTACCCTAATATAAAATCTTGAACTAAATTGTTATTATCCTTTTTATAGATCATAAAATTCTGCAATTGAGAAATAAAGTCAAAATTCATTCTCAGGTATTCTTCCTACAGAGATGAAGCATAGGCAAATTTTCTCTGTCCTGCCAATTGCTCCCAAATAACCATACAGAGACTCAACATTAATTTTAAATGCTTGGCTGATAGTTTAGCCTCATTTTAATCTAGTGCTTATGACTTAACTTAACCCATTCCTGTTAATTTGTATGCTGCCCTGAGGCTCATTTACCTCATGTGTCTAATGATGTCTCGTACCAACCCCTCAGACTCCATCCTTCTTCCCAGTGCCTACTCTGGCTCTTCTGCCAAATCTCTTGCTGCCCAGCTATTTATTAACCAATGTGAGTAATGCATATTTATAGTGTACAAAAATTGTTCTACAAGAATGAAGAGCCCAAATACCCTGCTCTAACAATTGCTAAATATATTTCAAGTGTGCCATTATTGTAGAATACTAACTATCTAAACCTTTTAAAAAATATTAAGTCAGGGAACAATGAGATGGCTCGGTGAGTAAAAACCTGAAGTTCCACATCTGAGGAATGGAGTTCATCCCCACGGAACACTAGGTAGAAGAGAACCCATTTATTACAAGTTATCATTTGATCTCTACCCATTATCACATGTCCCTCTACCCTCACAACATAAGAAAATTAGATGTAATCATATTTAAAAGAAATTATCTCCTTTTTTCTCAGATTCAATACCTTACAGTATTCTGTGTTTCTCTGAATCTGTCTGTAACAGGACTTCTTGCAGTCATAGGAGGATCACTCTAGAGATTTAATATTTAACTCAAAATATTTAAATTCCAACATAGAGCATTTCCTATAACTGTAGGCAAGGATATGTGCACAATTTATGTAGTTAAAGCAATCTGTATAGACACATTTGTTTTCTACTTTTTCTCAAGCCTCATTATATAGTAGGACGTTCTTTTTGGAACTGTCAACTCCTAAATATTGATAAGGTGACTTTTATTAATGACAAAAGCTTGGCCTTTAAACTTTCATAACTTAAATTGGCCTGTTTCTATTAATACACATTTTTTCCACATGGCTCTTTACCTCTCCTCTATTCTGTGCCAGATTCTAACCCAGAGTTTCTATCTCTTACTGGAAGTTCTGCCTAATCTCTCCTGACTAGCTATTGGATATTCAGCTTTTCATTAAACCAATCACAGGAACACATCTTAACATAGTATATAAATATCCCACAAAACCTGACTTACTTCTAAAGTATGCATCATGTTTTTCCATCAAAAAAGTAAGTCATTAGTTTTGCTTTTCTCTGTACTGCCTCTTCTTGTCAGACTGCGTTAATAAGCATAACACCATGCAGTTCACAATACACACTATTTTATTATTCATCTGTTTGGCTTACTCCAGACAAAATGGTCATGTACTATCCATTACTTCATCTGGGAAGCCTTTTGGAAAACCAGTTTTCCTTTTTGTTGTTTGTAGCTTTTTATTTGTGAGCTTTGCAGAAAACAAAACAAAACAATCCACCATCAAATTCTCTGAAAAAAAATCAATAAAAAGTTTACCTCCCTGTCTTTGCTTTCCAAATTTTATTATATATCAAAATGGCCTTATTTCTATGAAAAATGGGGCTGCATTATTTCCATTACTTTCTCTGTCTTGCAGCTAATATTTCAAGTTGCAGAAAGGATATTGGATACTAGTTTACATGGTCTCATCCTTTACTGATTCATGCATGTATTCATCTAAAATTTTATACAGTCTTCTAGAAGAATGGGGCACATATATATGTACTGACATGAAGGAATGCTCAAGATTCATATTAAGTTGGAAAATAAAATTACTGGTGTTTTTCTTTCACAAAGCATAAAATAGAACAATTCTACTTATGAATGAGTATGTGCAGATAAATTAGAAGGCATTGGCTACCCAAGGAAGAAAAATTACATGGATATATGAGCAGAGAGGACAGTGTGAACAGATATGTTGTTTATGTGAATTTTTTGTTGTTTAGTTTTCCCTATTATTATATCAGCAGTAATTATAAATAGGCACTTTAAAGCATCCTTCTTTCTATAAAAGATGTAGGTGCATAGAGGCCCTCTTACTCTTCCCTTTGTGAATTCAGTTTATTCTATCTGAAATGGTCACCTTTGGATACATACTATAGCCCAGTGCATCACTCTTAATTCTTGGGCTCAAACTGCTCTGTGAGATGTCACAGTATTAGCTCTTATGACTACCATGTGCTTACATAACTCTCTCAGTTCTGTCAAAACTGCAGATTTTCTGAAATCCTGAGGTCAACCATTAAAACTTAAGACTCCTGTAGCAGTAGTCAAGAAAGTGAGCAATCTGTCCTATTGAACATACAGTGCACAGGCTGACCCACTATTAGGGTGTTTGCTGCTGGAATATGTTTCCCAGAGGCTGTTTTCAGAGAGTGACTTCTAATACCTCAAGTCCATTCCTATAACTCTGATCTACTCTAATGTGGAACCTTACCCAAGGACTCCCCACTAGCTTCCTGATCTTCCTTGGAACTTCAGATAGACCCACACTTTCATCCCACCCTTGACCTTTAAGTTCTTCAAATACCTCAGCCTTTCATCATCTTCTGAAACCTCTTCTTTCTTCCTCCTAGTCAGTAGCACCTTGCCCCCCCCATAATTTTCCCAGTGATTTTCTTGTGTATCTAATAGCTTTTTGAAATTGTTCTTTGTTACCTAACTCACTCAGTTACAGAGATATATATGTCTGAGATATACTTTTTGTCCCAGAAAAGGTATCATATTATTTCTCTTTTCTCCATATTCGAGATAAAAACCATAAACTTAGAAAAAGTATTATGATAATTCTTTTGTTTTTAGCATTTGACACACTGTTTGGTACTTAGTGAATTTTGCAATGAATATTTGAATAAATGCAGAGTGAAAATATGATTTTATCTAGTGTGAATATATTCAGGTTAAAAACAAGCCAAACTGCTCACTTTTCAGGTAATGCTGCCAGCTGGTTTGAAGACAGCTTCACATCTGCTTAGTGGCACCAGCTCCAGGCCCAAGTTTCCAGAAACTGCTGTTGAGCTCCCCTAGGCCCAAAATATTTTCCTGAGTTCAAGTGAGTTTTCACGCTCATGTTCTTAATTTATCCAAATTCTAAAGTCCTGAAATATCACTGAATCTCTCTCATCACTAAAAGAAGCAGACTTGATTAATCACTTTGAGTATTTCAAAATAATCTGCCATTTTACCTATATTTAACATAAGCATGTGTAAAATTTATATAAGACCATTCATTGGTAGGAAAGTATATTCTTGGAGAGCTATAAAATCAAGTTGCAATTCTTGATCCTTCAAATAAGGAGTAAGGTTTAAAATGTTCCTATTTATTACTAGGAAATAATAAACTCAGTTTGAGGTAGATAGATAGATAGATAGATAGATAGATAGATAGATAGATAGATAGATAGATAGATAGATAGATAGATAGAAAAGATAATGAGATAAATGATTTTGCTATTTTGCTATATTATCTTGATCAATTCTGATATTATATAGTAATGAAAAAATAAGTCTAGAAATATTTTCTTTTTGTACCACTAAAACTAGTATACTACAAAAGGATATTTTTAAGAGAAAATTCTTAATTCACCTCTCTACATTTATTTTGTTAGATGTCTACCAAGTTATTGAATTATAAAGGTCAATATTTTCTTTCTAATAATATGAATAATGTCAATAAAATCAATAATATACTCAGTGTCCATTAGATTCCCCAAATTATTATTTTTAATATTAATAATAATAATTTAATATTATTTAACATGCTATAATCTGTAAGAGTCAGAGAAAATGAATAAGATGAATGTGTGTGTACAACTGACAACTGGGTCACTGAAAATTGAAACTCACATGCATCTTAACTTTTTTTTTGACATCTTTTTTTTTAATTAGGGAATTTTTTTTTTATTGAGAAAAAAAAATTTCCGCCTCCTCCCAGCCTCCCACTACTCCCGCCCTCCCCCCACTCCTCTCCTCCTCCCTCTCATGTCTGAAAAGCAGTCAGGGTTACCTGCCCTGTGGAAAGTCCAAAGTCCTCCCCCCTCCATCCTGGTCTAGGAAGGTGAACATCCAAACTGGCTAGGCCCCACAAAGCCAGAACAAGAAGTAGGATCAAAACCCAGTGCCATTGTCCTTGGCTTCTCAGCAACCCTCATTGTCCGCCATATTCAGAGAGTCCGGGTTTATCCCCTGCTTTTTCAGTCACAATCCAGCATCTTAACTTCTAAGGTCACTACTCTGAATTCAGTTCTCTAGAGTTTGGAACTTTCTGGGGATACAAAAAATGTCTGTTTTCTGAGAATAACCGAAGACAGTCTTTTAAGCGTTCTTGTATTTCATTCTGGATGCAAGTGAGAGTCACTCAAATGTTCAGGCAGCAGAAGGAGGTGCTGGGACTTATTTTGGAAAATCATGTCAGAAGTAGGCTTTTGAAAAGTGTACAGAATGGTTGGTGGAACTACAAAAGGAAGCATTAGAAGACATTTGCTGAAGGATTTGTAGGATGTGACTGGAGCCTGACGGCCTAGGACAGGAGCAGGAAAAGAATGGGTAACTAGCATTTTAAATCCAACCCTTCAGCAGTATGTGTGGGCCTTTGATGAAGTTACTCAGCCTCATATATTTTTCCTCCTCTGTAGAGTAAAGGAAAATTCTCCTCAAGGTGTTGGAGTTTTTATTAACACATTCTAGCAGACAATGTGTTTCTATAGATTTTTTTTTTTTCAGATTCAGTAGATTTGTACCCAACAAAAGCCCCAGTACTTATGTACAAAAGCTGGGAGAACTGAGACAGAATGAGGTGCAATAAACAGTGGTTCTGTAGTATCTGAAAACCATGGAAAGTTTAGGACAAACTGTACCCTGGGCATAAAGTAGGGACTTTCTTAGTGACTACGAACAACCGCCCAAAACTAAGGTTTTTGAGAGACAGTACCAGACTTCTAATATTTGTGTCACGGTGTTCTGGCTTTGCTGCTATGAATGGGTTCTCATGGACATGGCACTCCTATGGCACAGGAACGGGCATCCAAGGAGTAAGCCTTCACTTTCTTGATAATTTCCCTCTGCTAAAACAGGCAGCACACTGACAAGGTACAAGAATGAAAAGAGGTGAATTGTAAAGGGACTTCTAAGTTACATTTGATATAATTTTTTTGGAATTATTTATTCAGAAAAGTCAGTCACACATGAACAGGGGTCTGCAGCCTAGCCTTTTTTTTTTTCAAGTTTCCTTGTATGCCCAGTGAGGGAAACAAATTGGTTTCAAAATTTGAACTCTTTTCCTTACTTGCAGTTAGCATTATTAAACGTCAAAGTATCAGGGGCAGCTAGGTGCATACTGCCTTACTTTTTTGTTGTTGTAGTTGCTAATTTCCCATAGCTACTAATTTACAGTCCTAATTACAGTGATTCATTAATGTGTGGAAATGCATGGGTGAGTGAACAAATAAAAACATTTATTCCATTTTCGCCATTCATCCATTACAGTAAGTTCATTTCTGAAGAAAAAACTGAGTACTTAAGAATGAAATACAAACAGACAGATGTGCCATGATTTTAGTTGTGTGAAAAAGAAGTAATGATTTGAAAATGTTTTTTGAGAGTTACTTATAATAAAAATTGGGAAGATAATTTTGTCCTTTTTTACCTAAGCACCAATACTAAAGAATGTCTTTGAATTTCAGAAATGTCATTATAGCAGCCATTTTTAAAATTGAACCTCATTCATAATTCAAATCATAAACACTTTTGTAAAGAACATTAATGTTCCATATTATATTATCATTCAGCTTTTATACCATAATCTTACACATCATGGACCTCTTTTCTTTTTCCTTTACCTAATCCTTATACACGAACAGACAAAGCATATATACACTATTTTTTAACTTAGCTTTTTTCATTTTTCTATAACTTTACACAAGTATGCAAACACCATTTCATACTTAATAATTTGCTGAATTGTCCTAGTCCTGCATGACCACCTAACCTCTCCATTTCAGTAGAGTTATATAATTTTGCTAGTTCCTGGTTGTTAAATAAAAGCATGCATTTGCAAGTTAGAATCATTACACTGGAGTATTCAGTAATCTGAGAAGTTGGAATGCATACATTTAAATAATTACCCCCTGTTTAAGTGCAAAGACATGGAAAGTAGGGCAGTCATGAGAATCAGAGCTACTTTGTTAGAATAATGGTGGATTTCAGATAAGCATTTTAGAGTTGTGATTTTAATCTTGTCATCTAAGAACAAATACACCACTCCCCTTTGACTTTGTTTGCACAAATTTGTCTTTACATTTTTAGTAATTCTGTGTTGATTTACCTGAAAAACAAAATATCTTAATTGCTCCAGCTAACAAGTGAAATTTCCAACTAATCTAGACACACAGACACATGATGATTCTTTCAAAATGCTTCACAGTAATTAACCCAGGCCATAACCTGTGCCCAGCCCATACTATCTGCTTCTGTGGTCATGAGAGGAAGGCTGATGGTTTGTAAGTCCACAGTGCTCTAAACTGTCCCTGAGTTTGTCATGAAGCAGGGTGGAATATCTGACGAATTCTCTCACTCTTCCTTCAGACCTCTTCAGTGTGACAGTTTAGAATTGTTGTGGGATCACACCCAAGTGGAGAAAGGTCAGAGGAAGATTAGTTGTTCCTTCTGCCAGAATGGTTGTATATCAAAAGAAAACAAACTGTCAGAACTGGAGGAAGAAACAACCCTGCTCATCCTTCTTTATCCGTTTCTGCCAATGTATAATGGCAACTAAGAGAACATTCTCAAGTGATCCTTTTAAAGTGAAGCCAGGCAGAGAGTCCTCAGATTAGATTGATCCTTGTCATTAGTATTTTATTATAGTGAATTACTGCAGTCACTCTGCAACATTTCAAGGTCTCAGTTCACCAAAGTGATTACAGACAAAATGAGTTACTGGGAAGACTCAGAGTTCTCAAACCAGTAATTTTAGTAAAGAAACTAACTTTGCAAAGGTTTGCCAGAATTTTAGATCCTTTTTTTGGAAGTCACTATTGGTCTTCTAAATATTCAGAGAATTTTTTATGAGATCTGACATATTTGGCTTTTTGGAATGCTTGTTGATTCAAGACTATATATATATATATGTATATATATATATATATATGTTGTTGTAATAAAATTTGTTTTTGTAATAACAAGGCCATCTACGGTAGCACATGTAAATTTCAATCATAGTTGAAGAAAGTCCATTAATTGAAGTCATGAAGAAGACAAGAGTTTTTATAGATCAGGAATAAGGTATTTCCAAATGGGACATTTGGCAGACAAACAGTTGGGGTGACAGAAGCAGAACATCAGCATATCAAGTTGTTTACAATAACCTCCTGAAAAAAAAAAACCACAGTTTTAAAGTGGTCAGAACAACTTTTTAAAACAAAGACATGATGTTTCCTGAAACAGGCAATACAGAACCATTTGTAGTTAAGCTTTATAAGTGGGTCATAACCAAATCCTTCAGAAACTCATTTAATTTTAAATAGGAGTGATTTTTTTTAACTATTTTATGACTTTGAAGCCTAAGATGGAGGCAGGCTGGTTTATCATATGCTTAATATACCTCTCACCTCTGATGTCCATATTAACTATTCTCTTAATTCCTACTTTTACATTTTTAAATGGAAATGATGATGAGCATCCTAATTCTACTGTAATGTTTAAAAATTAAGTACTTGCAGCACATCTATCTAAGACCTTCTGGTTTTCATAGTTTCCATTGAGAAATCAGGTATAATTCTGATAGGTTTATCTTAATATGTTACTTGACCTTTTTCCTTTGTAGCTCTCAATATTCTTTCTTTATTCTGTATGTTTTATGTTTTGATTATTTTATGGAAAGGGGATGTTTTTGGTTTTTTTTTTTTTTGATACAGTCTATTTGGTGTTCTGTAAGCTTCTTGTACCTTCATAGGAGTATCCTTCTTTAGGTTGGGAAAGTTTTCTTCTATAATTTTGTTGAATATATTTTCTGGGTCTTTGAGCTGGAATTGTTCTCCTTCTTCTACCCCTATTATTCTTAGGTTTGGTCTTTTCATGGTATCACAAATTTCCTGGCTGTTTTGTGTTAAGAATTTGTTGGATTTGCTGTTTTCTTTAATCAATGAGTCTATTTCCTCTATTGTATCCTCAGCACCTGTGATTCTTTCTTCTATCTCTTGTATTCTGTTGGTTATACTTGTCTCTGTAGTTCCTGTTCATTTACCCAGATTTTCCATATCCAGCCATCTTTCAGTTTGTGTTTTCTTCATTACCTCCATTTCAGTTTTCGAGTCTTGAACTGTTTCTTTTACTTGTTTCTTTGCTCTTTCTTGATTTTCTTGGATATCTTTGAGGGATTTATTAATTTCTTCTAACTTTTTGTTTGTCTTCTCCTAGTATTAACAAAATAATAATAAAAAAGAATTAAGTACTAATAAATGGACAGAGATTAGAGTACAATCTATGGTATAACTATTCAGATCGCTATAGTATATATTCTTGTTAATTTTAATAGACTATTTAATGTGGAATTCTCCTCTGTGTGCTGTGAATATGTTTTACTGGAATTGGTCAATAAAGAAGAACTTCCCATACCATTTCCCCTTTTTCTTTCTAAATGAAAAGGAAGATTTTATTAACCAGTGGCAATAAAACAATCACAGCATAAGTCACCTCCCACATCAGTTACTATCACTATAGTTTTCTAGATCAGGATCTATAACTCAGAAGGATGTTGTGTATCTAAAATATTCTAGGGCAGAACAGTGCCCTAGAATCTAGTTTTTACCAGAAAAAACAGTAAGTAATTTATTCAGTGATTTGAAGATGTAAACCACCCAGTATCTTTTTTTTTTCCTTTCCAATAAGATACTATTTGTCTCAGGCAGATAGGGCTGGGGACACTATATTGTAACAAAAGAAACAGATGGTAATAAAGGGGAAGGACCAGGTTTTCTCTTTATACATCTGACATTAAAGAAGATGTAAGAGTACTAAATTCTCGATGCAAAATCATCCATCAATTACTTAGAAGTCTAATGATTTCTTTTCATCAACTTTATTTAGTTAATTCTCAGACACATGGAAGAGATAATTTAAGTCACTGGAGGCATAGCAGTGAAAACAAAACAACAAACAAACAAACACAAAAATGCAAATATTTAGGAAACTTTCTTGCATAAGGGAAAGAAAAGAGTAATTCTAAGTCTATTGGTGGGGAAGGTGCTTTAAATGGTAATGAGTGCCTTGAGTAAAACTTGTAGTGTTTATAGGAATAGGAAATTCAGGGTTTTCCATTTCTAAATGTAACAAGAAGGTTGACTACAGAAAATCAGGTATAGAAAGGAAACAGTTCTCCTGGCTTAGGGAAAGAACATGTTAGAGAAAACAAACAGCAGAGGCCTTAAATAGGCACAAGCTTGGGATTTTCCAGCAGCTGCTAAGAAACCTTATTCTGTAAGAAGAATGCCAAGGTTGAGAGTCTGTGTAGTAACCTGAGCAGGATCCTGTAGGGTTTTGATATCCTATTAGGGCTTCCTACACAAAAGGAGAAAGGAAATAGAAAAATAAGACTTCAGCACAATAAAACTAGAGAATCCTTAAAGTAGTTTGAAGCTCTATTTATTAAGACTAAAGGAAAAATCATAGTTGTATCTTTGATACATTTAAAAAATAGGACAAATGTATATATTTAACACACTTGGTTTGTAGGATACTGATTAGTTTTCACTGAAATGATAAAAATGTGTCACCTGAAAAAAAGAAATTTCAGTTGAGGACTTGCATAGATTTAATTTTCTGTGTGCATGTCTTTGGGCATTTTCTCCAATGCTAATTGATGTAGGATAGATAAGCCCCTGAGGGTAGTCAATCCCTAGGCAGGTGGGTCTAAACTGAAGGAAATGAGTCAAACAAGAAACAGTCTGTCATCAGAATGTCAGCCACTGAGCAGTTCACTCTAACAAGAAAGTAAAGACAGAGGTGATTGACAATAGGACCAGATGGGACACGAAAACCGGAAAGGATGGTTTTCTATATACAAGTGAAAACTTTTTAATTGGAACCGACTTTCCAATCCATGATATGCAAAATCTACCACTACTATTTAAATGGCTGATTTGCTCTATTGTTAAAATTTTAATAGATGTATTATTACCAAAATTGCTTGCAATATAAATAACAAGAGAATTGCTATCCTACTGTATCTTAAGTCAAACAATGTTAACACCATTTACCTAATTTCCAGTCATCACTCTTCTTTTTTCCTGTGTACTCTATGTTTAGATGAGAAAAATATTTATAGAAATGTAGATGAGTGGCATATTAATTTTTATAGGTAGTTTCAGGAAGAGAAGGAGGTTTGGAGGGATTGTGGGAGGGAAACAAAGTTTGATGTGTAGTAAATGGGAATATGAAGAAAAGAAGAGTGGGATTTCAGGTCAAAGAACAGAACAAGTGGCATGATGAGTGACAACTGAGCCTTGTTTAAGAACGAGGAGTGAGTTCAATTGACAAAAACACAGTAGTCAAGGGAAGAAAGGAGTAAACACTGCATATACTGTTTCCTTCATGAGAAAATATTGTTCAATAATCCAGTAAAAAGACTTGATAAAGACATTTTCTTTTCCAGAACCAAGTATTATGTATGGCTGGAAACAGTCCCAAGTATAGCTTACATTATATAGAAGGAGAATAAGAGAAAGAGGGAGAGAGAAATTGATCACTCCAGGTTACTTCATTAGGTAGGCTATAATTTGAAGTAATTTTGCTCAAGTTTTCTAGTTTCATTAACAGTAATGCCATGTTTTAACTTACTCTTTTTCCTAGAAATGATTCTCTTCATTGCAAGGCTGCATGGTCACCCAGAAGGAGCAGAGTCCAGCAAGGCAGAAGTTCTGCTGACACTCTAAATTCGTGTGAGTCCAACTTTAACAACACATTTAAGACATAAAGAGGAATTTGCCTGGTGTGATTTGCATAGAGCCTTGGAAAGGAAGTTGTTTGAGGAATTACTTGGTTATTTGGTGAATGTAGAGCTTGTTCTTAGTGGGTTCATTGAGACTGCAAACACCTATACAGAAAACTTTGAAGCAGAGTTTCTTCCACAGATAGGGATTAAGTTGCTACTCCTAGAATGAAACCAACAAGTCTCAACAAACAAACCAACCTTCTTTCACTTAACCATCCTCTTGAGTTTTTTTTTTTAATTATTTATTCTTCTCTTACAGAATTCAGCTCAACCACAGCTTTCTCTGTTTCAGTTCCTCCGAGTCTACCCCCCAGGTCGACTTCCCCACTCCCCAGGAAAAAGCAGGCCTCCCAGGGGGACATCAACGGAATTTGGCACAATAAGATTCACTAACACTTGGCACAAACACTAGCATCAAAGCTGTAGGAGGAAACAGGTCCCTAGGTCAGGTAAAAGAGTCAGAGACATCCCCCACTCCTTCTGCACAAGACACCAAGCCAACAATCATAACATTCATGAAGAAAACTCAGCATAGACCTATGCAGGTTCCACTATTGTCCCTTCAATCTCTATGAGCCCTCATGAGCTCAGTTTGATTCCTTGGGCCAGACTTTCCTAGTGTCTTTGATCCTTCAAGCTCCCCCAAACCCTCCTTTTCCTCTTCCCCAGGTCCCCCCCGCCCCCGGACTGGGGGACAGACAGGTTGAATATCTCCAATCTGAGCTTTCTCTCTGCCTAATGTTTGGCTGTTGGTCTCTGCATCCACTCCCATCATATGTCTAGATTAGGCACCTCTATGATTGTAGAAGACATTGTTAAGATTCACTTCATTGACTTTGTTTCTTTTCTTTCTTGTTTCTTTTTTTTTCTTTTCTTTTTTTTTTTTTTGTGGCAGTTGTATTTGGTTTTACCCTAGGTAGAAACTAGGTCTCTGGGCTATCCAACTTCCAGTTACTGGTAATCCAGAGAGTGTCAGGCATGTATGGGTTCTCAGGGCACGGGCCTGAAATTAGACCATCTGTTGGTTGACTACCCCTCCAAGTTCAGTACATTGTCTTGAAGGCAGGACAGATTGACTATAGGTTAAAGGTTTTGTAACTGGGTTGGTGTCCTGGTCCCACCAGTGGTTGCCTTGACTGCTTACAGAAAATGAATGGTTCAAACTCTGAATCTTCCATTACTAGGAGTCTTCAATAGAAACTTCTTCATAGGTTGCAAGGAAATTCCACTGTACTGTTTCCATATTTAATACCAAATGCCCTCAAGTTATAGTCTTCTGTCCCCAAACTCTCTTCCTTCATTTTTTCCCCTTCAGCTGACCCACCATATTCTCATCTCCACCTGCCCCTAGTCTACCCACAAAATTTATTCTATTTCGCTTCCCAAGGAGATTCACATCTCTCCCACCCTAGAGTTCTTGTTACTTAGCCTCTCTGAGTCTGTGGTTCGTAGCTTGATTATCATTTACTTAAGAGTTAATATGCACTTATAAGTGAGTACATAAAAATTTTGCCTTTCAGGTTGTAGATTACCACATTTAGAGTGACTTTTTTTAGGCCCATCCATCCATTTGCATGCACTGAGTAATACACCATTGTGTAAATATATTACATTTTCTTTATTCTTCAGTTGAGGGACATCTAGATTGTTTCCAGATTCTGGTTATTGCAAACAAAGTTGCTATAAACATAGTTGAGCAAGTTTCCTTGTGGTAGGATGTAGTGTCTAATAGGTGTGTGACCAACACTAGTATAATTGGTTCTTGAGGTAGATTAATTGCCAATTTTCTTAGGAACCACCCATATTGTTTAAATTAACAAATTAGTGTCTCTTGTGAATTAACATTTGCCTAAAGATCTGACAAGTTTCTTTCTCAATATATGATCAAGTCATGAGAAGGAATGACTTTATTTTGTTTGGTATATATTTCTATCTTGTAACATGGCATGCAAACTGGCAAAGACTAGCCTAGGTGTTGGTACACATCTATTATCCTAATACTTGAGAAGCAGAAACAGAAAGATTGCCGCAAGTTCAAGGCCAGCCTGTGTTAAGTCCTGTGTTTTCAAGTAGCCTAAGCTAGAGTATAAGAGCACATTTTTAGTTGTTTTTTTTGGCTTTCATCTCATTTCTGCTCTCTACTTTGGGATTGAAATTTTGCTTAAAGCACTGTTTAAATTGTGCTCAACAATGTAGCCATCTGTAAGATATTTTTCTCTTTATTATTCAACTGAGAGCAATGTTTCAAATTTTCTCCTATGTCCTTTATCATAATTTATCTTGCTCACTTCTTCTCCATCTCAGTCCTTTAAGGTCAGGGCAATTATTTGGTTATTTTGTTAGCCTCACTAACTCTAGGCTAAGAACTTCAGGCAGGTTTTATTTATTAAAATAAAAACGAAATGTCACTACAGCCCTGGGTTTGATATTCCAAAACTCAGCAATGACCATACCTAAGGATTTCCTGTAGCTGCATGCATGTGATAAGAATCATGGATACGAGTTTCTTCACCATACACCTCTTCCAGGCCTTTGCCTTGAAATGATCAAGCAAATCCATAATGATTCTTTGGTGGATTGATTGTCAAATTATTTTTTAAAATTAACTATTTTCCTTAGCTGTAACTTTATAGATACAGAAACAGTTTGTTTAAAACGACTATGTTGGAATTAATTTGTATTTCTCTGCAGCAAAATTTTAGAATGCAAACTCTCTTTATGCCCACTATTTAGGTCACATTACTTGAATGTTCCTCCCTCGCATAGGCCACTCTCTCCCAGGTGGACATTTGCAAAGAAGAATTAATTCCTAAAGCATAGGCACAGTTTGTTAGCAGCAAAGATACAATCCCATAAGTGCTATTAGGAAACGTTATTGTTCTGGAAACATCATGGATCATATACTTATACAAACTAGCATGGGATAACCAAGACTTGCTACCTAGAAGGAGTATCTTTTTTATCTTTAAAAACATCTTAATAATAATTTAAAAATTAACAAATACAGAAATGTAGACAATAAATAGTCAGGTCTTTTTCAAGGTCAGGATCAGCAGTGTCTCCAAGTAGCTGTTTTTCCATGCAAGATCATGGGGGCTTGTGAAAGCTCAAAGATGTGTGCCTGTCCCATCTTGACTGGAGGTCAGAGAGTTTGAGCTTACTTTTGTTCTTTCAAAGTTGTTGATAACAAATGTAGCTACAAACAAGACATTCTAAACTAGGGTGTGGTTAGTTAGTGTTTTGAGTATAAATGTGGCTCTGCTCCACCTGGACCAAAGGTCAGAGAATTCAAGTCTATTTCTTTTATCATGTTAGTGAAGTCTGTTGCTTCCCTCCTCCCATTTCGTGGTGAAGTATATAAACATGTGGAAAATAAACACGGACAGATTCATTATTCACTGAATTTCCCTCCTGATGCTACTCTGTGTTTCTGTCTTTTATTTCTTTCATATCTCTGTTCCATTTGAATTAATAATTCTAATCTTCCTGGTCCTACCCTGGAACATACAGTTTTCATCGAGGACGGTCTTCTACAGTGGCTTAAACTTCTCAGAGCTGCCATTTCCTATGATAGCAACGTATTTCTAGAAACCCCTGAAGGGTCTGCCTGAGACTATAATAGTCACCTTAAATGTATATGGAAGGGATATACTCTATAAACCTGACAGAGAGTATTATTTAATATATATGTAAGCCTGTCATGTAGCTTTTCATTATCACAATTGTGTGCATGCTACACTTTAATATAGAGCAGGAGAGTAGTAAATAACTTTGCTGAAATGAGTTCTTCATCAGATTATTTTATTGTTCCACCAATTCTCAGAAATTTGATATGCTATCTTTCTTCACAGTTCTTTAACTGGCATCATGCTGATTGGAATTCGGTAAAATTGTAATTACTAGTAGTGATTATCAAATTAGGTGTAACAATTAAAAATAAAAAACAAGAATTTATCTCTTAACACTGATTACAATCTTGGGAAGGTGAGAAGCCAGTAGTGCATTAGGTTGTTTACTGTTTTCTCCTATATGCTTAAGTTGACCATTAAACAAGCATGAGAGTTGGGACTATGGAAGTTTGTAGCAGGTGAACTTCTGTCTATTATTTCTATAAGTAGTCAGCGTCATGTGACTCTGAATCTTCCTGGAGAGTCAATTGTAATTTTCAGTCATTTCATTCATCTTCTTCAAAGGTGTTTGAATTCAGTAGATCAATATGGCCATGAGTTAACCCTTTTAAACCTGATGTTCTGAGAAGTGTGAGATGTATACACCTTTACCATAAATATGACTGTCTGTGTTGCTGGTGGTACTTTTCAGAGATTCAGAAAGTTATTTCACAAATTCTCAGATGTATTTCATTTGTAAAGAAGAGATGTCTAAAACCAATAGAATTAGATGTCTGTCATCTGTACAGAACTCAAATAAAAAAAAAACATGCTTGGTTATTAATTGCACAATTAGCCTTTGAACACGTTTTTATTGTTTATGTTAGAAAATATAATTCTTGAGATTAAACTTAACTCTGAAGGAGATTATACAACCACCCATGGACAACATTTTAGGCTTTTCAATTTGGCTGTATCTATGGAGTTGTTGAGGAATTATAAGTCTACTATGTAAACTGGACAATTGGGAGGGGAATTTTTCATAAACTAGCAAAGAACAATTTTAAAATTGTGTGTCATCTTAAAGTTATTGCTTTTTAAATCTAGTGCACAATCTTATACTTCATCTTAGATTTTTTTTTTTTTTTGGTGAAGACTGCTAACACTAGAGGAAGTATTTTGTGTGTTACCTGTTATTATACAATAGAGTAGATATTCAATTCAGGGTTAAAATTAGAAATTGCTTACTTCACAGTGATATTCTAAGATGTACCTACTTCCTGATTTTGAATCATTAATTCTAGATTTAAAATTTGTCCAAATAGTTCTCAACCTATATTTGAGCCACATTTTATAACATTGCACAATTATTTAAGTTTCAGTAAGCATTTCTTTTATATAATAGAGAAAACAGCATGGGCTATTATTTATTAATATTTTCGTTGTTGAGATTAGATCAGTAGACAATGTAGACATTGGTGACATGAAGTATGCACGTGTGTATATGAATGTGTTTGTACTTATGGGTGTATGCTTTTATATATATGTTTAGTATGTGCATGTGTGATGGTGGAAGGCACAAAATATTCCCACACTAGTTCAGAATTATGATTAATAAAGTGTTATTTGTTTAAGGGAGAATTGCATATCACTGTCCTAGATAACAGTCCTCTGCAAGAATGGGGATCAGGAACAGAGTCTAACAGCCAAAAGCAAGAGCCAGAAACAAGAGAATGGGCACATGCTTCACAGTTGCATTTATAATATAAGAGCCAATGCCCAAGTGTGCTGGTATCTTAAAGGCTGAAGGAGTGGAAGGAACCCTCACAGAATCATATCTTAAATGCTATTGGCTAAAGGAGCCAAATGTGCTCACATGACACCTACCTCTTTTGTTTAAATAAGAGTTCCAAACCCAATACAAAACTATATATACTAGGAACAGATATAAAGTATAAGATGAGAATTACAACCAGAATAAACAATATTAAGCAAGGAACGTATGCTAAATGTTTTAATAAACATTCTATCCTAAGAAGTCTAAGTCTTGAATTGGAAATGGCTTGGCTAGACCATAAGAGGGTGGTAACTATGACTATCTAATCTTCAACCCCATCAAAAGCCTGAGAAGAAAAATAATATTCCTTGAGTATACAGGATGTACAATAAAACAGCTTCCAAAGCAAGTAATGTATGACAAAGACAATTAGCTACCTGAGCAATCTCCCAAAGTCTCATTTGTAATACTGAAGCGACCAACTTAGGCCTAGCATAACTAACAGGCCATTTTCAGAGGCAGGAAATTTTTCAAAACCTTCTTATCCTGTCTTAACAAGTTTTGACAGCCTTTTTCCTTGTGTCCTGCTTATCCATTTCTGGATACCATGTACTTTGTCAGTGGTTGAGGTATGGGCAGTTCCTTGCCTAAAGGCCAAATGTGCCAAGAAGAAAACACACTCCAAGTGAGTGTCTTTGGTGATCAACATGCTCTTAGGAGTAGATTGGTGCTTAGGAGTAGATTTAGTTCTGTCAGCAGAACCCTACGTTATTTAAGTGCCATGTTTTACAGATTTTGAAGTGGTTAAAGATTACCTATCTAGACAGACTATAATCTCTATGAATCTAAAGAAACTAATTGATCTGACTGAATATACAACAAATTGAACAACTATTGACATATAATATTTAATACATGTATAACTTAAAGACTAAAACTTCATATGAGAATATGAAATAATCTGTAAACAAATGAGCTACAAATGAGGACAATGACCTCAAAATGTAAATAATGTATAAGTGTCTTGATCAGAGGTAGGAATAATATATAATACAATATGAAAATATATTCTAAAAGTTGTATCAATATATAAAATGTCTTAAGCAGAGGTATAGGCATATATATACATATATATATATATTCTGACAGAATGACTTTGCATAGGTCTACAAATATTGTAAACAGAAATAACAAATATAATTTAAATTTCTATCAATATACAAAAAATTATACCAATGAAAATTATCCATAAATAATAGCTCACAAGTATTCACTCTGTTACCCAGTTATTATCCCTTTTTTTTTAAAAAAAAAGACAAACATTGTTGTTACTCCAACCCTCTATAATATTATAATATAATAATAATCAACATCTCCTAAATGGTATTCCCAACCCTGAAAACAAACTTTTTTGGGATGGGGGCATCATCCTTTAGAATTGCTTCCTGCTGTTATGGGGGTGATATTTCTCTTAATAAGATCCTGCAAAAGTAAAGTGAAGGTAAAGTTTCAAAATTACTGTCTAATATAGTTGAAAATGATTTCTGAGCAGTTGATTTGTGTGTGTGTGTGTGTGTGTGTGTGTGTGTGTGTGTGAGAGAGAGAGAGAGAGAGAGAGAGAGAGAGAGAGAGAGAGAGAGAGTTCTTATCTGTAGTTCTGTCCGGAATGTCATGAGTAGGTGTACCATTTCAGCAGCTGGTACCCCAAAACCACTCTTATAGTAGTGTTTTCAGCATCATAATGTCATCTCACCCAGGTGGAGTTGTTGTGGGGCCCCCTCTTCTTCCTGGCAACTTCAAAGATTACTTCAGAAAAAGGATCTGTAGGAAAATCTACTGTTCATCGGGGAAAACTTAAACATTATTCATAGAGACATCTATTCAATAAAAAATATGATATAGACAAAATAGACATGTGAGAAAGTAAATTTTTCCTAAAGTCTTCCTTCTGTCCCATACCAGATGACTCCTGATATGAGACAGAAATTCTGAATGTACCTTTTAACAACAAGCTTGGATTTAGAGAAGTACAGAGCCATCTTCCAACTCCAAAACCAGCTGAATAAATATATGTTTAGATGTATGTGTATCTAGTACTTGACCTTATAACTCATATTGCTTATTCTAGATGATCATTAGTGGATAGTTATATTTCCTTCTGTCAGCATTCAAACATACAGTGTCTCTTAAATTTTTGAAGATGAGTATTTTCCTATAAAGATAAGAGCAGAACCCTGACCAAACCTTGTATGCTTTCTTTACCATCTGTATGGTTGTCACTGCTGTGGATGAGCTGTCATTTCTGTTTTTCAAGAGGTTTCTCCTTTTTCAAAGTGATTTTTTATTAATTTTTATGGTATCCATAGTTTTTCTTCTTCTTTTGAAACAAGGCAAAACCCATTTTCTAATGTACTTTATCTCCTGTTTTCCATTGTGAGGTCAACACATCCTTGAAATAAATTGGTTGATTCAATTCAGAAGTTTTTTCCATTAACTAATTCCTCTCTGCTGCTGTTATTCCTTTCTCATTAGTGCTAAGAAAATTCAAGGTTAATAAAGCATTATGCAATCTATTTCTAGGGGTATTTTCCATCCCTTTCTGTTTGCTCAGTATGTCCTTTATAGTATGATTTAACTTTCAATAACTGCCTGACCTGTAGGATTATTTGGTATACCTGTAATGTGTTTTATATTATAATAAACAAAAAATCATTTCATTTTCTTAGATACATATGCTGGACTATTATCTGTCTTTATTTGTGCAGGAATGCCCATGATGGCCATAACTTCTAATAAATGCATGATCACTAAACCAGCCTTTTCCAAACTCAAGGCAGTTGCCCATTGAAAACCTCAGTGCGTATATGTGTTGTGGTACACATATTTTAATTTACCAAATTCTTCAAAGTGGAATAGATCCATCTGCCAGATTTCATTCCTTTGAGTACCCTTTGGGTTACTCTCTGCACACAATGATGTTTGGTTATAGAAAGAGGAAGTAGGACAACTCTTTATAATCTCCTTAGTTTGTTGCCATGTAATAGAAAACTCTTTCTTTAAACTTTTGTTATTGATATGATGTATTTTTATAAAATTCAAAGATCTTCCTACAACACACTTCCAATTAATAATTGATCAATTTCTGAATTACCTTGTGCCTCCTGTAATTTCTCCTCAACAATCATCAGTGTTTTTCTGCTTCAGTTGTTAATTCTCTGGGACTATTTAAGTTGTTATCACCATCTAAAGTTTTATTCAAATGAACTATTAGATCAGATGTTATCCCAACAGCCAGTCACAGACTGGAGATGTCTCCCAATAATCTTGGTAAGTCATTAAGAGTCCACAACTGATCTTTCTTAATTTTTGCCTTTTGTGTTCTAACTTTCTGCAAACCTAGGTAACTAACAGTATCTCCTCTTGAATGTTTTCAGGAGCAATTTGTAATCTCCATTTAGGTGAAACTTTCTTTACTTCTTCAAACATTCTTTCTAAAGTATCTGTGTTTGAATCAGATAACAAAATGTAATGGTAAATTATGTATTATTTTCAATGGCTGGCTGACAAAGTATTGGCATAGGGTAGGGGTACTGAGCATTCCTTGTGGGAGAATGGTCCATTGGTATCTCCTAGTAAGCTAGGACTTGTTATGAGTAGGCACTCTGAAGACAAACTTTTCTTTATCCTTTTCTTGTAAAGGTATAGTGAAGAAACGATCCTTTAAATCAATAACAATGAGAGGCCATCACTTTGGTAACAGAAAAGGCAGAGGATTTCCAGATTGTAAAGGGCCCATATGTTGAATAACCTTGTTGATAGCTCTAAGATCTGTCACCATTTTCCAGATTTCTTTTTAACAACAAATACAGGAGAATTCCAAGGGCTGATAGATTCTTCATTATGTCAAGCATCTTTTTGATCTTGTACCAGCTGTTTCTAAAGCCTTCAGCTTTTCTTCAGCTAGAGGCCATTGTTTTACCCACATTGTTTCTCAGTTAACCATTTTAAATGCAGAACCATTAGTATCTCTGAAAGTTTATCAATTGCTTTGTGTTCTTGTACAGCCTGAATGGCAGGTAACCATTGTCTGTAATATCTTCTAATATTTTCCCCAGAAACATAAGATTTGGGGGCTGCAGGTATGTTAATCTGAATATTCCAGTTCTGCAGTATGTTACAACCCTGAAAATTCACTGCAATATTAATTACATATGGCCTCAATCTTCCTCTATGTCTTTCTGGCCCTAGGCATTCAACCTATCTCATGCTTCATTTTACCTGAGATAGGTTTGCAATTCCTAGGAACTGAACATCTGCCTCTTGATGAGGCCAATTCAGATGCCAAGATTCTGGAGTAATGATACTTGCATCCACATCTGTGTCTAGTAATTCTTCAATAAAAATATACACACTTTTAGCTTAGGTCTCTGATCATTTATGGAAGTCTGATGAATATATGTTTCCTATGTCTTACTGGAAGTTTTGATTCAACCTCCACATTTATTCCTTCTTTCAGACTGGTATTTTTTCTTACAGTAGGCAATGGATTTTTAAAATTTTCATGGTGAGACATGTTATCCACAGTAAATGGGAATGATGGGACCATGATCATCATGGGGGCCTTCAAAAGGCCCCACAGAGCATTTCCCAATGGTATCGGGTTGCCTCAACTATCTTTTGTTAACCTACATTCATTTGTCCAATGTCAGCCTTTGCCACACCTCCTACATATACCTGAAGGCTAAGTCCTTCTATTCTTTTTTTTTCTTTTCATTTTTTTATTTTAATTTATTT
>NW_004949096.1:13680370-13692342 GCF_000317375.1 Microtus ochrogaster | reverse complement strand
ACTACTCAGCAATAAAAAACAAGGACTTCTTGAATTTTGCATGCAAATGGATGGAAATAAGTCCTTCTATTCTTGCCACTCCCAGAAGAAACATTATTTTCCAAGGAATTCCTTGTTTATAATCCCTTCTCAGATGTCCCATTCTACCACAATTAAAACATTTGGTATTTTGCTGTCTCCTCTTACCATTGGAAATTGCTTCTCCTGCCCAAGCTTCAGTACCATAGTCAAAGTGTCTCGACATTCCTTTTATGCAAGACCCATTCATCCATGGGTGCTGATCTGATCTTTCAAGGCCCAAGGATCTTTTTGCATTCTAAGTTGACATTCTCATAAGCCAAAGATTCAAATATTATACGTCTAGCTTCTCGGTCAGTTACCTCTTTGTACAGCCTTAGTTAGTCTTTGTAAAATATTATTAAAAGGTTCTCTCTGACCCTGTTTAACCCTAAGATATGACTCAACTTTTCTTTCTAATTCTTGAATCCTGTCCCAAGCCTTTAAAGCTGCTGTGCTACATAGGGACAAGAGCTTTATCCTGAGGTTCAGAGTAAAGTCCCTCACCTAGAATTTGATCTGGGGAAATCTCAAGTCCTTTTGCTTTTTCCTGTTGCTGTAAAATTTTTGTTTCTTTTTTAAAATAACACCTCCAAAGCACTTGCACTCCACTTTCTAGGACTGCTGAGAGTAACTGAGTCAAGTCTTATGGCATTGCTGTGTTACTGGAAGCACATGTTTTGACCATTTCTCTAACAAAGGACAAATGTAGTCTGCAAGTTACAACTGCTTGTATAATTACCTTTAGATCAATCATATGTATGGGCTCCCATGTATATTCTTTGACAATCTTATGGTATTTGGTGCCAGATACTCTTTCTGATGTTATCATCAGAAAGGCAGGCAGAACTCTGAGGAAGTTATCCCAGAGGTTTTTACATACTGATGAGGCTAAAGTTTGTCTTTGTACCTTTTGTCCCTGGTTATCAAATTCAATAAGTTCCTCAGTCTTTTCAAATCTATTTACCACTGCCTTTTGTAAAGTCTGGATCTCCTGTCCAGTGTTCTATTCTAATGCCCTCATTGAGGATTCCAAAGTATGAAGTCTCTCCAGTAGATATAATGTCTCATCCTTGGAAATAATCTTCATAGCATGCATATTACCTTCCTGGAGATACATTCTATCAGTCAATTTACCATACCCTTTGACAGAGTCTGATTTAATACACTCAACAGTATTAATTCTCTCAAAAAATTTTCAGCACCCTCTGTCAATGACTTTTTTTGTTTGTGTCAAATTGGCTGTAACCTCCAGAGTACTGAATTTTCCTTTTAGTAAATTACTATCTGTACCATTTTTCAAAGTACCCGATTTGACTGAGTTTTGTTAGTTAAATTATTTGTATCCTTCTTCAAAATTCTGACTTCTCCATTTAGAAGATTGGTATCAGTCTGTACCATTTCTAAAAGTGCATCATTCTTGGTCCTATTATCAAACCACATTCTTAAGGAAAAAATATTGAGGGCAAGACTAATCCCCAGAATCAAAAATAATGATGTAAGAGGGAAATCATATAACTGTTTCAAAACCTCATACCTGGTGTAAGTAAAGAGGCTATTGAAACCTTGAAAGATTAGATTGTCCATAATAATTTTTACCTGTGGTTTAGTTAGCTGAAGTAGGTGCAATAACTGTTACCTACCAGTAGGTATTGCAGCACACATAGATCCACATAGCTGGTTTAAATTCGATTTTTAGCATTCACTGCTAAAAGATATACTCAGATTAAAAATATTTATTTAATATAAATCACAAACTGTGTGCTCTCCAGATGTCCCTGATTGGTTGGTGGCAACACAAGCACTAGAAGAGCAAATGCAGATAAATTGTTAGAAGCCATGGAACAGCTGGCTCAGACCGGGAAGCCAAAGTTTCATCTGAGTTTCTGCAGTGTGCACTAGTGGAAAGCGAGCAGTGGGGTGTGTGGGGAATTGAAGCCACTCCCAGGCATGTAATGACAAAATATAAAGAACCACAGTCGATCAAGAATTTATAGCTGCATTTATAGTATAAGAGACCATGCCCAAGTGGGCTGGTATCTTAAAGGTTATTGGCTGAAGGAGCAGAATGTGCTCCTACAACACTTGTGCATACATATATGTTTGTGTGTATTTGTATGTATGTATGTTGTACATGTTTGTGTATCTATATATGTCTACCTGTGTGTGTATATTACTAAAGTACATTTATGTGTATGTTTGTATGTGAGTGTGCATATTATGTTGTATGTGTATTGCACATATGTGCCCATTTTTATATGAGTATGTATGTTTTTGTCTACACATGTGTTTTTGTATGTATGTGTGTGAAAGTATATGAGAAACTCTCAGGAATCTAAAAGGATCACCATAGTTAAGTCTCCTAGCAATAGAGGATACAGAATCTGAACTGGCCATCTCTTGTGCCTAGTTACCAATAGAAGAACTAGGACAGCACCCCAATCACATAATCTTTTACTTACATTCTGTCCTACCTATGGTATGTGCTGGGGTAAAGGTGACACAGAGCCAACCAATGACTGGTCCAGCCTGAGACCCAGAGCTCACAGAAACTGAACCAACAACCAGGTATCCTGCACGAGACAGATCTATGCCCTTTTCATACATGGGACAGTTGAGTAGCTTGGTCTTCTTGTGGAATTCCTAACAGTGAGAGCAGGAGTTGTTGCTGATTCGTTTGCTGGCTTTGGGGACCCTACACATTACTGGGTTGCCTTATCCAGCCTTGATACAAAGCAAGGTCTTACTACTACTTAGTATGCCTTGTGTTGTCCATATCCATGGGAGGCTTGCCCTTTTCTGAATAAAAAAGACTGAGGAGTTGAGGCACAGTGGGGGCAGAGGAAAGTTTGGGGAAGTGACTGGAAAAACAGGATGGAGGGGAAACTGTGGCTAGGTTATAGAATAAATAAATACTAAAGAAAAGAAAACAGATATATTTGTATTTATGTTTGTATGTGTAACATTGTACATAGGCCCAATATACATATACATTGTATAAGTATATGTGTGTCTACATGTATTATGTATGTGTGTGAAAGTATATATATTCATATTTATGTTTGTATCTGTATGTCATTGTAATATATACAATGGATATATACTATATAATACACTACAAGAATGCATGTGTATATAAGTTTTTGAAAGAACATATATATATATATATATGTTTGTTTGTTTGTTTGTTTTTATAGGTTTTTTTAAATATTTATTTACTTATTATGTATACAATATTCTGTCTGTGTGTATGTCTGCAGGCCAGAAGAGGGCACCAGACCTCATTCCAGATGGTTGTGAGCCACCATGTGGTTGCCAGGAATTGAACTCAGGACCTTTGGAAGAGCAGGCAATGCTCTTAACCACTGAGCCATCTCTCCAGCCCTGTTTGTTTGTTTGTTAACACACACATGGGCACACTCTTGAGCGTGCACACTCACACACACGTGCACACACAAACACATTCTCCTCTCAGTAATTCCACTAAACCCGAGTTCTATAGGGAACTCTGAAGTCAACTATATGTCAATTGCATGTCACTAAGTACTTACCACTTAAATGCAAAACACCAATTATTGTAATAATAGAAATTACATTTTAGTCAATATGCTCTTTGCTTTGAATCCATTTGTGACTCCAGAAAAGGCTTTAATAACATGTTAGGGGTAAAAATCATCCATCTGAAGAATAAACTTAAAAGAAAGTCTGGCTGTACTTCATTCAAATTCACCAGGTACAGAATTGCCGCAGATTATATACTCCATGGCAGCACAACACATATTACGTTGCGATTGGGTTTCTTGACATTTTAAAATGTTTCTGTTATTTTTAATTTGGCACTATACATTATTGCCAACAATCAATAAAAACATTTATTCTATTTATTAAATTTGCTTATATGTATGAAAATGTATGTATGTGTGGGCATGTGTGTGACCCGACATACATGTGACTGCACTAAGACGAGTTACTGAAGTCCCATGATTGAATGAGATCATCAGTGTTTTAACAAGTGTTTTTACCTACTGTGCCCTCTCATAGAGCCTACACATTTTCTTATCTCATGTAAGGATATTGATTTCACTTTTATCTAAAATTAGCCTACATTATTGAATGATTTCTTCTTTGTTAATAACCTACTCATTTTGTGAAATAAGAAAACACATTTGATGTCCTTAAGAGTTAGAGCCAGTGTATCCATACCTGCATAACACAAACAAGTTTTGTTTAGATGTTGTCATGATGGATTATCTCAATTTTCATTCAGCAATTCATTCTACAATCTTGCAAACTAAGAACGTATCATAAGATTTATCTGATTTTCTATACAGACTTCTATACTGACTTTTTAAGCTAATATTATAGAGTTGAAACAAACACAGCTATACATTGTGAAAATTACTCAGGATAAGCATGTGTTGTCTGAGGTTTCTGTCCTGCCTGATTCCCACAGTCATTAAGTCCCAAAGATATCAGAGAGGTTTGCATAAGTTATAAACTGATTGGCCTAGTAACTCAGGCTTCTTATTAACTCTTATATCTTATATTAGTCCATGTTTCTTGTCTGTCTTAACTACGTGGCTTGGTACCTTTTTTGGTGAGGCAGTCACATCTTGCTTCCTCTGAGGCTGATTCATGACTGCAAAATAGCTTTTCCTTTTCCCAAAATTCTCATTGCTCTGCTTTTACTTCCTGCCTAGCTACTGGCCAATCAGCATTTTTTTAAAGATACAATTCACAGGGTAGAAACCATTCTTCCACAACAAGCATGGATATCATTCTGTGTATAGCCTTTATTATGTTAGTACAATCAGTTTAACAGTAAAGTATCAGTATAAAATGTCCACATAATTAATCGTTTTACATTCTACCAGAATTCTCATGTGTTTATCCCGCTCCAGAAGAGTGTTTCTGTACATTGCCATATAGTTACAAAGTAGATAGATAGCAAATGTTGATCTGTGATTATTTTAATTTGTTCTTAAAGCCAAAGTAAGTGCTCATTTTTTGTACATTTATTATCTTAATTTTGCATTTTAAAACTGTCAGTTTTGTCCTTGGTTGAATTGTAGTAAGAAGTGACTTTCATAAGGTACAATACAGAGGTCAGAGGGGAAGAGAATGTGACATTCTTGCTGTCATTGTGGTCTCCTGCAGGCTGGATAGTTATTTCTTCCTTTGGAGGTATGTGATAAACTTGGCCTCTAGACTGAATGCCAAAGAAAACATACATTTAAGTCAAAGTCAAGTCTGGCTTCTTCTTGGCATTATGTTGACTAAAAGGAAAACAAATAAAAATTGTGACTTTTTGTGTTTTATTAAACTACCTGTTAGCAGATGATATCGATACTATTTTCCTCCTATACTCATGTTTTTAGAATTTCCAAATTAGTGCTGTATTTATATTATTTTACTTATCCTCTCCCTCCTACAACTCCTCTCAAGTCTCCACCACTCCTGAACAAAGTCATGACTACCTCTTTAATTATTATTGTATGCATAAATGTATAAACATATATAAATGCATAACTATGTATATATAATATACATACTATGAATATATAAATGTATTCTGTTGAGTCAATTTAGTTTAATTTGGGTATCTAAATATCTATGTGTATGTGGCTGACTGTCCTAGGCTTTGACTACCCTATCACGGGGTGGATATCAATATTTTAATAGCAAAGTTATGATCAAAAGATTCTACAATTATGGGGGTATCATTGAACATCAGTATGTTTTATATTTAAGCTAGTGAAGTAAGAATGTACTCATAAACCTTGATTTAAATAATTTTAAATCTTGTAAGTCATCTTAATTTTCCTCAAATGTATTCTGGTGCTTTGTATATAGGAGAAGCTGTCCATATGCACATTATCTTTACTCTGTAGGTAAGAAAAGGACAAGTAACAGTGATAAAATAATTTTCACTATAGTGATCCTGTTAGAAAATGATAGACTTGGGGTTCAGCATGAATTTGTCAATATCAAACTCTGTTCCCTAAGTACCTCCTGTAATACTTTATCCTATGATAACATCCTTCATTTCACACTGCATCTAGTAGGATAAGATCCTCACATGTTTTATAACAATCCCCATATCTCAGTGGTTTTGAGTTATATGGAGACTCTCCTGAACACCATAAAAAATTTCAAGTTAGCATAGAGGGTTCTTGCCATTTTCTGATCTCTGTTATAGGTTCAGTTAACACTACTTCATAGATTATTAATATTTTCTAGTACAAAAAATGGGGAAGAAATTTGTGGTAATATTTCTCTCTCATGATACAGTTCCTGAAATAATATAGATAAAATATATTTGCTTTCAGCTCCTTGTAGGTTTCTGGGCAGAAGAGGCAAATGAGGAGAGCTGGATGTAATCATAAAAATCCTTATAGGAGAAAGGGAGTGGCATGGGAAAAGAAGAGATGTGAAAATGGTACCCAGGAGAGAAAGTAAATGAAAATTAGGCAAACTTCTTCTCTTTGGTCACTAACAACTCAAATCAGTAACTTTTATCAATTACTAGTTTACTCCTTATTGGAGACAAGCATGGGCATCGAGTTGTTGCTTCTTAGGGCTCAAAGTCTTTGCCCTGAAATCTCTTTAGAATGTCTGACTCTGAGCAACTTTGTCACAGACCTGGAAACCAAGAAAAAAAATGTCCCTTTAAAATTTTTATATAATGATAGAACACCAACAAAAACAAATACTTCCTGAAAATTAGATATGCCAAATGACTAGGCTTGGTGCTACTCTGCCTGAGGGATGTTTTTATCCCTGGGTTTTAAATCTAAACTTTCTAATAAAAGCCTTTGCCCTAGTCAGGGTACTTTAGAGAAATTCAAGCAAAGGGGCTTGCCCAGGTGTGCCCTCTATGTCTGGTCTGTAGTTCATTCCACATTCTAGTCAAGGTGACAAATATGTATATCCATCACAGCCTTTGTGAAGATATTGGTATTCCTTCTTTTACCTAGACGTACTTTAATAAATTCATAGAATAATAAATTTATGCATAATGTTGAGTATTTGTCTCTCTCTTTGTTGGTCATTTGTAGGTCAATTTTATGTTATGAATGTAGTAATTTGATATTAACTTTTTCATACTCCATTATATAGACTTGGTTCTGTTTTAAAATCACCTTCTTTATGTATACTCAAAGTATGTCTTGCAGAATTCAGTGTCTGTGTAAAGGAGATCAGATTTTGGAACCTGCTTTCTGCTCTAATACCCTTGTTTAAATAAAAGGCACTTAGAGTCTTTTCCTCAAAAGCTTAACTGAACCCTTCTCAATTTTGCTCCAACAGACTGTATCTTGTTAGCCTTCTATAAGTAGTTTTTATGGCATATTTCTTAGTTGCTGATGTATCTATTTAATTTTCTTTCAGTTCTTATTCTTTTTAAATTGAAATATGAAATTCTAGAGCTTGTCAGGTCCAGTAACAGAAACACAGCTTTTGCCTCTGGTTTTCTAGATGAAATGATTAATTGATACAAATAGCAGACACAGACAGCCACTATTCTGAAAGTCTTGATCTCTTCATACTGCTGATGCCGTTATGATGATTTTACTTCTTATCATTCCTTATGAGACTGTATTGCTGGGAACTTTGGCTCTCATGCTCATATTGTATTTGCCTTTGGGCTGCAAATCTCTGAGATCATGGAATGTCTTTATCCTTTTCAATTAATTATAAACTGACTAATTATCTTGTCAAATTGTCTCTTTATATCTGGTGCATTGATAAATAGAAACAAGTCAGAGAATGGACATTATGGTATAATTTTCCCCCAAAGATGAAAGTTCTTTATTTCTGCGGAATGTCTGCCAACTCACCAGAGGCGCTCACACCATCACATGAGACAGGTAACTATAATTTTTGTCCAAGGTAAGTTAGTGTAGGCTTTGCTATGACAAATTTTTTCTAGATATCACTCCAGATAGATTGGTTAAGTTAAAAAACAAAAAACTCCCAGAATTCAATAATTTAAAAATGAAAGATTTCCTGGGCTTGGAGAGCTCTCTTTTTCAGTTAAGAGCAATTGCTGCTTCTGCAGAAGACCAGACTTCAGTTTGGTCACATTCCCCTCCACCTCGAGGTCTAGGAGATCTGAGACCTCTAATTTGTAGCTTCTTCCATTTCCAATCTTTTATCATCCATTGTTGATTGAATTGATAAAACTTGGTCCTCTATGACAGACCAGCATTATCTGTCCATCCTAAGGTCCTCAGTTATAATTATATCTTAGGAGAGCCTAAAGGCATGTAACCACTATAAGGTATTCACATATTCTGAAAATTTGTGTGTATATCTTGAGTTGAGGAGCATATAATTCTGACAAGCAGAAAGAACCACAAGAAATAAAAGTGTACAGGCTTCTCTGAGTCAATATAAATTAGCAAATGGAATAGTTATAGTTGCATGTTTGAAGTAAACAAGGCAACAGTCATTCATGGATTTGGATGTGTCTAAACGAGGTTTATATTATCACTATGGAGGGAAAATGTACAGGGGAGGTATTCCAGTAACTTACAGTTATGCCTGTGGAAACCTGTAAGGAATGAGTGAAGGAGCTCACCAAGAGGGTATTGTCCCATTATTATAGGAATATGAATGCAATTGTGGCATCATAAATAGTTATAACAATAAAAATATTCCTATCCAAAGCCTTATCTGCCTTGTGATTCAAATGAGTGCCCAGTTCTGGAGAATGCATCCTGTAAATATGAATGCAAATACAGTTGGTGTGACTAGAATTGAGCAGAGTGGAGTTAATTAACTGGAGAGTAGAGTCATCGAGAGTTTGAAAGGTGTCTTGATTTTGATAAGGGACTAACGGATGAAAGGCAATTAGAAATGTTCTGAGCTTCTTGTAGCTGATGTGATTTCCATAAATACTCGCTTTTTGATATGTGTTGTTGTTATAAATAATATTTTTCCCTCTAATAATGCAGGAAGCCTAAAAATGACTGAGACTGTACTATGTGATCAGAAGTATCGTGTTATTAGTGGATATCAACTAATAGCATATGGATCCTTACTTTGGATATTGATGATAAGATTTTAGTGTGGTATGCGTTAACTACACTATATTAGTGGTGTGGCCTTCTTTTTAAGAAAATGCAATAGAATTTTCACAAATTGCATAGCTAACATTATTTGACTTGTTATTTTCTCCTTCAGTATTTTATTTGAGGCAGGGTCTCATGTAACATGGGTTGGCCTGAAAATTGCTATATGGATGTGGTTAGATTTGAATACCTAATCCTTCTGTCTGTAGCATTGTGTGTCTTGCAAAAATTTATAAACCAAATCTCAAATTGTTTGAATCAAACAAATTAGCATTGATAAGTGTGTCATTTATATTAAATATGTACCTTTATATTTATTAATTGTCATTACTATTGTTTATATTTATCCACTGATTAGTACACACTATTCATTTTTAATATTGTTTAATTGAAAGCATTTTCAAAATATTCTTTTAAAATTTAAATATTATTTTAAAATTACAGTATCAGTAGAGCAAATATTTGGGGGTAGATGAATTCCTTCTTATGAACTAATGAATTAATAGCTAGCTTCAAGAACACTAACTATAAAGGAGAATATTAAATACTGTGAATCAGAAATGAGTAGATGGAGCTGATTACCTTTTTCATGTGGACATGCTTTTATGTGGTGAAGAAAAATGATTTCTCTACTTCAGGAATGCAGATGTTTAAATAGTTTGGATTAGTCACTCCTACTTTTGTTCCCAAGGAAAACAAATTTTCAAAGGAAAGTTGTTCCATCTCTTGCATTTACCTATCAATGAAACTGGAGTGATTGGCAGTGGAAGTTGTGGATAAAAAAGGGAAGTGTGCAGTAGACACAGCTAGCTCTGCTGCTGACTGACATTTGGGGAAGCTACTATCTTTCCATGGAACTCGGGTTCATAAGAGTACTCAAAGATGTTCTGAGTTGAACATTTGTTAATTCTAAGCACATCTTCCAATTTATAAATTTAATGAAAAAAGAAAGCAAATGTATGTGTGTGTGAGTGAGAACGCATACAGAAGTATATCCTTAAGATTAAATGCCAATCAGAGAGGTCTGCATTGTATGTGTTTGTGTGCCTGTATATGTGTGCGATTGTGTAAGAAAATTGTCAGGCATTATACTCTTTTTCAGAGCCAAATATACACTACATATATCAGCATTAGTTTACCTTTTGTAATACGTGGTGTGTGTGTGTGTGTGTGTGTGTGTGTGTGTGTGTGTGTGCATTCATAATGAAATTCTATAATGGGTTATTTTGCCTTGGACCTAAAGTGATGTGTCTTATGTATCATTATTTATACATAGGCTAAGAGAAAAATTTTTTATTTGTTTTTATTGAGCTAAGCATTTTTTCTCTGCTCTCCTCCCTTCCTTCCTCCTCCCCTTCTACCCTATCTCATGATCCCCATGTCCAGCTCCTAATATATGAATTGTAAAGAATAATGTGGTCTTTGTATATTCACACCTTGACACTGATTTCTTTCTGTGAACACATCTTTGTTGAAAGTACACAAGTTCAAAACAGGCATGAGACCTTATTGCTCAGCTAAATAAACAGAAATCCCCTGCCAGAATGATGTCAATCTCATTGTCTTTGTTTTCCCAGTGGTTTGGAATAATGCAAAGACTGAGCATCTAAGTAGGGTAGGACTTTCACATAAAAGCTTTGCTCATAGTGTTAAAACCTACAGTCATTTTACAATACTGAGGTGTGGAATACTGTGGTCCTCTTTTATTTTGATAATTGACCCTAAATATTAAAACTGTAATGTGTTATTAAAACTCCTTTGCTCTAGAATGAGAAAATTAGCCTTAACATAATACATTCTTATAGCTATGAAACAGAAGGTCAGGGTTTGGACTAAGATCTGAGAGATGAAAAGCCACGATCATTCTGTCACTCTAGAAAATCTACCAGAATTATCAAAAGACAGAATTCATCTTTAATGGCCCAAAGTTCTTTAACAATAGTAGTTCATGTGCCAAAGGCCACTGACATAATTTTAGGTGAAAGAAAAATTATCTTTGTAGTAGATTTTGGCTTCAGGTATTTGTGACAAGCTGGAAGGCCATTGGTTAAATGTAAATGTTCACTCATAAACAATCTATTTGGTTTTTCTTTTAATTTTCTTGTTTAGAGAGAAGTACCTAAAGAGTCACTCATTAATATCCTATCTCAGTTAAAATTTAAATTTGAAATTTTTTTCTATTTCTAGTTAAATTATGCAGGCAAAGAAGACTGGATCACAGGTTTCACTCAAAGATTTTGTGATGTACAATCAAAAATTAATCTCATATTTAGCTGAAGACACAAGTATATAAATGCTGAGATATAAAATGCAAATATGAATAAGCAAACTAAAATATCAACCATTATATTCTTTGATTCTGAGTATACACTGCTCCTCTACTCCCTTCCACTTCATACATGTGTAAATACTTTGGAATGGAAAAATATAAAAAAAATACTAGATATCATGAGTCATAATACGTATATTCTGGAATTGGTGTTAGAATTTCACCTGTTATTTGTGCTAGAATCTTTAGATTTACCCACTCACAAAACTGATGCCTTTGAAAATACTAAAGTTTATTAATTTTCAATTCTTTTTGATTTTTAATGTTTGACAGATGCTGTGATGTGTTAAAAAAAAAGTACAAAAAAACTCTCAAAACATAAAATGAGTGGAGGAAGATTATGAAAGAAAGTTGAAAAAAATGTCAATGGGGCTTTTACTGCAGAATAGAATACTAATAGTTCATTTATCCATGTGCAGACGCCCTTTGTGGCCGGATTCTGTTACTATGTTAGACAAAGATACTTTGGTCTTTGATGTGGGAATGATTTCTTATTAATAAAGAAACTGCCT
>NW_004949096.1:13671218-13679745 GCF_000317375.1 Microtus ochrogaster | reverse complement strand
TTCCACAAAAGAATTCTCATCCAATTTATTGACATTAAGGCTAAGTTGACTTAAAGACTCATGGTTCTTCTCTCTCTCTCTCTCTCTCTCTCTCTCTCTCTCTCTCTCTCTCTCTCTTTCTCGATATGTGTGTGTGTAGTAGTAGTAGTAATAGTAGTAGTCTGGATCTCTTATAATAAGTATAATGAATCCTTACCAGTAAATGATAGATATGTACTAAACCTTTGTGTAATAATCTTTTCCTAAGTAAAATTGTTATACAACTTTTTGTTCCAACATGTATCTAATTTTAGTCAGCAACATAACCTTCACTAAACCAATTCAAAAACCAAATTTAAAGTGGAAAATGGAAACTGTAGATTTACCCCATGTGACCACATTGGAAACAGGGATAAAGAGATCCTTGAGTCTGTCTTGAGATCCTCAAGTGAAATCAGAGTTCAAATAGAGGGTTAAGAAAATGCTCATCTGAGCAGTCAAGGTATGACCCCATCATTTCCACTTCTCTTTCATCTAGTAAGGTAACCTGACATGTTAGAAATGTGTGACTTTTTTCTTTTTTCTTTTTGGCAACAAGTTACTCCCTTCAGCTTTTAACTTTTCTTTCTCCCAACATGATATTCCTTTTCTTTGGGGTCAATTGTTTGAATAATCTGATAATCACATTGAGAGAATCATGTATATCTTTAAAAATCTTCATTTCTGTCACATACGTTACAGAATTGCAAAGATTGTACAAGGTTCCACAGGACAATTTAAAACATGTATGACCATGAGATCGTGGCCTACTGGCAAAGTTTTGGCGGGTTCCAGGGGAAAAGTCTGTCCCTGGTGGTGGTTACATGGTTTCTCATTGACTCTGCTACTCTCTCCTCCTCTGTCTGTTTGGAACAGACAGAAGGACTTCCCACACCATTTTCCCTTTTGTGTTTAAATAAAAGAAAGGTTTGAACTTTAACATAGTAAAAGTATATATATCAAGCAAGAATTACAGTTACAATATTTATATCTACTTTATCTTTTATGATAACTAAGGAAAGCTATAACTATTTTTAAACACCATCAAAGACTCCAGAATGATGTAATATTACCTAAGAAAAAGAGAAAGTGTATTATAAATAACACCCAAAACTCTAGAATGGACAGAGACATCTCACTGCCTTGACAGTCACACAAAGTTCTTCTCTAATGTCAAACTATCCATCTTCAGCATACAGGCCCATAGCATGTGGCAGATTTTCCATGAAGCAGGAAATTTCAAAGACAGTTTTGCCGATATTGACAGTTTGTCAGTCACTTTCTTCTGTGTCCAGCAGAATTCCAAGCAGACTCTTTAATGAAAAAGGAACTGTGAAGGATTGTTTTACCTTCTTTAGGAAAATTCAGCAGTCATTTTTCCGTGGGTCCCACATTTCCAGTTCATCAAGCAGTCCAAGCAAGAGCAGGTTATTGCCCAAATGCCTAGCAAACTCCATAATAAGTATCTTTGATGTCCATCTTCCTCTTGAAGTAATTGAAGCTGCCAGGAGAAGATGTGTCTCATATCATGAAAAGTCATAAGTTATTAAAGCATTTTAAATGCCATATTCTGAAGTTCTCTGAAAGATCTGAAGAATAACTGTCTAACTCAAATATATCTTAACATATCTAGAAAACCTAACTAACATGACTACAAGCTTGACTATTATAGATGACTATTAATCTGTATTTTTAATTATACATTACACTTTTTAATGAGTTGCATAAACACAACACCTTAATCAAAAGCAGAAATACATGTATAACAAAATTACCTTAAATTTGTATCAATAGACCAAGACCCATACAAATACAAAGTATTTATCTCTATACTATATTTCCATTTAAATTTAAACAAACATTTATAAACAATATTTGGGATTTTGGGCATCATTCTCTCCAAACTGCTTTCTGCTTTTTGTTTGGTGGTGTCCATGGCAACCTTTAAAGGGATGTTGGTCCATCAAACCACATTATTCTGGAACGACTCCACAAGTTCTCATCCTCCAAGGGAAAAAAAAAAGAATGTCTTTTCCAAACCAACAAATCCTTAGACCCAAATTTTGAAGTCAAGATGTCTTTAAAATATATGAGTTGGTTTAGCTTAGCAGCCCATACAATGAAATGTTTCTCTGCATTTAGTTCATTCACAGCCAAAAATTCAAAGAAAAATAATATACATGATCCAGACTCTCCATATATATTCCATACTTACATGCTTATTTTTTTACTCATTTTATCTGTACAAACTGTAATCTGTTTCTTTAAACACTTTGTTTTATTTTTTTTTAATAATCATTACTTCCTTTTATAACTTTCTCTATTCTTTTTCTTCTCTCTCCCAAGCCTACATATATTTATCCAACACTGTGACCCATTTAGAGATCTTTTTTTGTTTTTTTTTAAAATCTGAATTTATCTTTATTGTATATCTACAATTCTTTTCTTACCAGGATCATTTCTTAATTTCTGTGGATACACCTATATGACTTATGAATGCATTGCTAGAAAATGTTCATTGTGTTACTGTTTGGCCACTAGTTTTGAATTCTGTTTGTTTGTCTGTTTTTTGTTTGTTGGTTTGTTTGTTTCGCTTTTAAATAACCTTCCCCTTATTACTGTTTTTGTGATGTCTAGTTTTATGTTAACTTAAAACAAGCTAGAGTCAACATAGTGGTTGGAACCACAATAGAAGACTGGGTTGTAAGCCACTGTAGAGCATTTTCTTAATTAGTGATTGATGATATCCCTAGGCTTGATAGCCCTGGTTTCTATAGGAAGGTAGCTGAGCAAGCCATGAAGAGAATGTCAATGAACACACTCCTCCTTGGCCTCTGCATCAGCTCTTGTTCCAGGTTCATGACCTATTTGAATTTCTATTTGAGTCTTGACATCTTTTGATGATGAACAATGATATGAAAGTGTAAGCTAAACAGACCATTTCCCCCCCAACTTACGTTTGGTCCTGTTGCTTCATCATAACAATAATAACCCTAAGGAACATTGTTTTGAAACACTTCTTTATGCTGTTTCATCTTTCTGTGGATGGATGGCTTTACATGTTAGCTTCCCATATTTTCTACTGAAGAAAACTATTTAAAGTTAGTGGACTAAAGCTACAGTTTACAAACTTAATTAAAGTCACATCTCAAAACATGAAAAAAACTTAGTATTATATAAAATATTGATATTAAGTTGATACTGAATCCAGAGTAGATAAAAATCTACGAATTTAAGCAGATCAGAAAGCAAGATGTTGTTTTCCAACTTTTACCCCTAAAGATTTAGAAATATTTATTAGATATTATAGGAATGACATGTAAAATGTATATTATATGTAAGGAAATGACACCTATGAAGTATTTATTGCCCCATATGCTATCTAACTGTATACAAACTGTTAAGATGGATATAATATAAGGTACTAAAATGCTTTTTATTCTGCCTATCTCACCTTCTAGTTACATGCTCCCTAAGTGGTGTGGATAATGCTTCCAAAATACCCAGCAGAGTGTTTTGCTAGAAGTTCAGTAAATGTTTGCTGAATTGAATTGCCACATTAACATGTAAATTGTCAGATTGCAGAGTTTACAGCTTGTAAATCTTATTTTAAAATCTAGGTTTACACAAATTTGCATATTATTTAGAAAATGAATAAATTAAACCCAAATCAGTATCTCATTTATATGCACTTCTCCAAATTCATTTGAATAGCCTAAATTGCTGCTAGTGTCCAGCAAGTTTGGTACCCCCCCAAAGCAATAATCATATGGGAATTAATTGTTTTCTTTTTATAAATGCCAACAAAACTTATTACCTATCACTTATATTTCCAAATGAAAATTCTGTAGAAAATATGGCTACTATTCACTCACTATTTTTTAGCTCAGTGTTTGACAAAATATAGAGTTGAGTTTTACAAACATCTTGATGCTTCTCTGTCAAGGTCTTCTCAGTGAATGGCAAGCTATCAAAAAATTTCATGCTCTCTCCTCTTGTGCAGAGCTGTTGCTTGCTGAATGGTCATCTTTAGTCATGTATATTTTGACTCATGGCACTGAGTCTCTCAGTAGTTTTTCTTTTAGGAGCTCATAAATAATTTTGTCAAGAATTCCCTGATTTATTTTTAAATTTAAATAGAATTTGGCTCATTAATAATTCCTGTTATTTTCACTCTCATTTTTATTCAAAAAATAAATTTTATAAGCATTCATCTTAAACCCCTGAAAGAATATCCAACATATTAGTTAAACTCTAATAACTATAGTTCAAAATTTCTTGCTCACTCTAATGCTATGCCTTTTTAATTGAAGGTATATGTATGATGAATTAAAAAGTATAAACTATATGTCATATGACAGCTTCTATCTCAGCTGCGCCTATCAATGCAAGTAAATTCACTTGCTGAATAGGTGCTGTTTAGTTAGAAGTTAATTAGCAAGGTTTTTTAAAGGATTTTTTAAAAGGCAATGAAAACACTTTCATCTTTTAAGTGACTCAGAAGAAGCAACATCGATATTCATGAATTTAAACACATTTAAAGGAAAATCATGGCACTTTTCCCAGTCCATCAAGACATAAGTACACTCTTCCTGTGAATATAAAGGAAGACTAAAAGAAAGAGCAAAAACTGTAGGAAGGCACAATTATATTGTACATGCTGCAGTGTTCCAAGGTGTTCAGCGGATGATGTTTTTGTCTTGTCATCAATAAATTCTGCCCCGTGTTTCTGTAATCACAATGCAGTTTTTACACTAAGCAATTATTTTTAATTGTAAGGATACGCAACCCCTTATTAAGCTAAGAGGAAGAGAGTAGCAGTGCATATTAAAGAAACTGCAAACTGCAGTATCCTCCTTTGATTTCTAAATGATGTTGACAGTCTCGTGAAGAGTGGTTGCTCCATTTTCTATCCCTGAATTTAAGAAGGTTGTTTTCTTAAAAGGGAACATTCCAAGAGCAGTTTCTCTCTTCCTTAGCTACATGGCTGATTAGACTGTGAAGACGCAATCTGAAGATGATCTACCACTCCTTGTCCAACCATGGCTGGAAAAGTAGCTCTGCCTCACTAGTGAGACTTATATTAACTTGAAAACAAACAAACAAAAACATTGATTTACAACTCTTTGGAGCTGAAGTTTCAGGGAAAGATCTCTCTGCGGGTTTCATTTAAATTGAGTAGGTTACAAGTAATTGCTATTTTTTAGACTGGATACAAATCCTCATTTTTGCTGGTAAAACACACACATGTGCACACCCACATACCCACTACTACCAGCACAATCATCAATCTATCTATTCTTTATGTATTAGTCCCTGATTATTTCAAGTAAGAGTCAAATTTTATTTTAGATATTGTTATTTTCCCCCATCAGTTCCATGTTAAAATTATAAACTCCTTCAGCTAATGTTTTCATAAAATATTTTTTCAAATCTAGTCTCTTCATTATTCATCTTTATATAAGGTTATATGTGTAACAGGTTTTAAGTTTTTTGAAAAAACAGTACTAATTTTTATACCATCATTTTTTCTCTTTATGCAAATAATATATACATAGAGATACAAGCATATATCTGTGTATTGCAAATGTAACATGTGCATTTAAGTATATATAGGATATATATGTGCATGGTAATGCATTATATGTGTATTACTTTCAATACACATATATACATATATATGTGTACATATGGATGCAATGAGAAGAAAAAGACTATTATCTCTCTTATATTTCATCCTAGTTATTGAAATGTTATATTGTAGTATAAGTTGAATTTTATAAACTGTAAATTAAATAAAAAATTATTTTTGAATAAACAGTCCAGTGTTTGGGCTGTGACCTCCGGGACATTTTTGTTTTCTTTTCAATGCTATCATAAAGAGGAATGCTAAGTTTTTCGTGAGTCAGCCACTGCTTCACGTCTTACTCCATCATAAAAACATTAGTCACATGTCCATGCTTAATATATATGAACCTGACAAATTAGATGTCACTGTGCAGGCACAGAAAGGAAGCTTGGTTACTTATCTTGCCCAAGTCTAAGAACTGAAAACTAACAATCTTCACAATGGGTTTCTCTGAAATTGAATATATTCTTAAAACAGATGATTACCCACAAACTTTGTAATGAGAAACTGAGCTCGTTTTCTCATCTGAAAAAGGAAATCAATTCCTTAGTCAACAGTTAGGATGTGGTTTCAGGACTCTCTGTGATCTGCAGGTTACACTAGGCACTTTTTTGTTTTGAAGGCAGAGCTGTTTTGTTTCCTTCAAACCCTTCTTCCTATACAACATATCCTGTTCTCATAATGTATAAGACTTCCTTTTTTTGTTTTCCTTACTATATCGAGGAGTAACATAGAGGATTAACTTTGTAAAAACTGGGTGGTAAATTTTCAATTTCAAAACCACTGCTAGATATGTGTTTACTTTGGACAAAATGATTTGAACACATTATATCAAGTAATACTGTGATTTTACTTTCAGTGTTTCGAAACACTTTTGCTTGTCCTTCAACAATGTTTAGAAATATCATATTTGAATGCCCATGCTTCAGAAGGAGGATGAGAAGCTGGAGTTTATGTTTATTATTGTCAATATACAGTCTGTGAGGCTTCCTATTTCCTGTTGGTTATTTTTTACTCTGTAATCCCAGTACAGCATAGGATGTACACTACTGTCTACTACACAAAACAATTAAATGTATTTAAAATTATGGCAGTGTTTCCCAAATCTACATATTCATGAGATTATTTTTTCAGCAAGGATCAGTTTTCAAAATTTCTACTATATTTTAATATCTTCTTGAATGTGTTCTGTTTAAAGACAGTTTTTAATGAAATATCATCAAAATCTTCTCTGTATAAACCCACAGGCCCACATATTTTCACAGGAGAATTCTATAAAGCCTTCAAATGTCATGCCACCCATAGCTACACATACTTTTACAGGATAAAAAAGTGACAGAAACCTTTCTGATTCACATTATCTCCTAATCCTCTCTTTTCCTCTCCTCCTTACCATCTCCTCTATCTCTGGGGACCAGACTTAGAGTTTGTCACATGTTAAACAGGCACTATGTCTCTGAACTCCTGTCCAACTATATAATCCTGATAACGAATTAAAGTAAAAATGATTAATGAGTACCATTTTTCCATACTTTGGTAAGTCTGGAAATATATTTTGTACTTATTGGATATCCACACATTCTTAAGCAATCTCTCCTATAAACCTTCTTTTTTATTTTATATTTTCACACTTAATTCTTAATCACAAGAATAATTATATCTCTTTTTCATGGGAAAGTAAAGAAACCATACTAAAGCAAATTTTAGAACTGTGACAGTCAGATGTCAATCTTTGATCCATTAATCTCTCCCATTCCTAAATGTTGCTATCCGTCTTTCCTTTAAAGTAGCATGTGACTAAGAATAGGAGTTCACTAATTCATCATTGGAGCCTTTCTAGAAATCTGCTGTGTGCAATCACCACACGGGCTCCTTTTGCCTTTATCACACATAGCTCTCCGACTCAGAAATACGCTTCATTAAGTAAGTTTTATAAAGAGCGCAAGTCTATGTTAGGAAGAGAACAATTTTCTCTATGATCATCATGAGGGGCCTGAATTAGAGACAGGGTAGCTGCTTGAAAAAATAGATCAAAATCTCATGACTAAACAAGATCAAAGTTTCTCAAGAAATAGTTTGGTCTATATTTGCATTCTGTAACATCTAGGGATGTCATTTCTTTTGCTTTCAGATATCATGAAGAGGGACACCAAAGTTTCATGCGTTAAGCAGAATGACAACCTTCACTTCACTCTATGCCACACTTAGAGCAAGAAGTCTCTCAAATGTGATGCCAATGGGAAGCCAATGTAAAGGAGACTCTGCTGAGTATCTTGCAGTCCCAAACATGCCTTTCCAAACTCCAGAAGGAAAACTAATCACAATGGCTTCTTCATAAAAAGTTTTAACAACGATTACTTACACATTGTTACTAAGAATTCCATGTTATCCCTTCTCAGAAAATTTTTATAAAGATACTGGTTTTCATTGTTCATAAATGTTCTAAAAGAATAGAATGTGCCATGTATTTCTGGAATCTTCTGAAGGTGACATGTGCCTATTTTTAGGAAAGGCATGGCTGTGATTCAGATAGTTAGAATTTACTCTGAGGCACTTATTACTACAAAAAATTTCATTGAATTTGGAACAAGTAAAAACATAGTGAATGTTTTTATTCAAATAACACAGGAAAGCATTAAAATGTTAAGGTCATACTTTAAAATATACGTCTACTTGAAACCCACCATTAGATGGTACCTTGCCATTTTTCAGTGTAGGACAAAGTCTACCTAATCTGACTCAAGATATCTATTGTTCATTAGCAGTTACCAGATCACAGTCTATTTATAGATTTTAGTTGAATTTGTTTCCTTTTTCTTCATTCTTTCCCCTCATCCCATTGCTTCTCTTTTTCTCTTCTCCTTTCCTCTCCTCTCCTCT
>NW_004949096.1:13653890-13671065 GCF_000317375.1 Microtus ochrogaster | reverse complement strand
TCCTTTCCTTTCCTTTCCTTTCCTTTCCTTTCCTTTCCTTTCCTTTCCTTTCCTTTCCTTTCCTCTTCCCCACCATTTTAATTTTGGATAAATCTTGAATTTAGAGCCCTTTCTAGTATAGTATGAGATCAGAGTCCATTTATATTCTCACAATTTACCAACCTCACCTGAAAAATATTTTTTTAAAAAATATCACTCCTTGAATGTTTTCAAACTGGTGAAATATTTCATAGAAACAACTATTTATGTATACTGTTGTATTCTATAAGTTTATGAATTATTTCACCAAACCCTTAGAAAATAAAGGAAAATTGTCCATTTTTAAGTGATATTCTTACTGAGTATGCACCTCAACAGTAAGATATGCCTGTTAGCTGAGTTTGCTCAACAATGTTTGGTCATAACAATGTCTTCAACAAGGCTAAGCACTGTTAAAAATCTGTCCAGTCAGTTAAAAGCAAAGCATTAAGAGAATTTACATTATAATTCACAGCTTTTGTTTCTTCCTTCCTGCCTTCCTTCTTTCTTCTTCCTCTCTCTCTCTTCCTCTCCCTCTCTCTCTGTCTTTCTTCTTTTCTTTTGTCCATTCACTAGCACACACACAGAGACACACACAAATACAAACACAACATTTTTCTTTCCAGAAATACTTGTGTTTTTTTCTGAATGCCATTTTTATCACATAACCTGAACAGGGTAAACAATCTTACTCCATTTGGCTAAAAAAAATACTCCTAATATCAATTTGGAAGGAAAGTCTTGGTTTGTACAGTTTTTAAGGAGTGCATATATTTTATCTCTCTCCACTGAGAGATTTGGATATTTAATGAATCATCACTGTTATTTTGTTCTCATTTGCCCTTATTTATAATAATTTCTTTAGAGTATTTATTCATTCTTATAGTTTTTATGACTTACTTTCATTTAGCAAAAGTTCTCCTAGTATCCATTAATACTTTTTATCTGGGTTTCTGTATTCCACAGAAAACATCTGCCCTGCTTGGTAGGTTCTTGTTTCTCCCATATTTTAACATACATCAAAATAAATATCCATGAGTTATATTTGCTTCATATCTTTCTTTAGAGCATCAAACCCTTTTCTCAGAACACTGCTTACTCTTCTTGGTGTCTAAAGTACTCCTTTGGGAAATTATAAGTAAAGACAAAACACTAAACAAAGTAAAATTCCACCTGCATCTGCCTATCTGTACCTCACATACTCTCAACAAATTCTGCAGTTATAATAAACATGCAAACATTAGTGTTAGAAATTCTCCATACAGGGCTGGAGAGATAGTTCAGTGGTTAAAGACCAGGTTCACAATCCAAAATATAAAAAATTCTCCATACTAAAACTGTCCTCTCAACTTAGGCCTTATTCATGATGGTTTAATCTTCCATATAAACTCCCTTTAGTATTTATAGTTTTGCTGATCATTAGTTCTTCTCTGAGTAATTTCTCTTTTGATTTAGTTGTCTCTGTCTCAGTTCTATGATTGTAGTAAAATATGACGGCATTTTCAAGAGGCAATACACTCATTTAACCAAACACTATACCCATGGGAGTATGAGGATGAATGCACCACTTTCTATTTCTTCCTCCCTTCGTAATTTAAAACATTTTCATCTCATAATTTACTGATGAGGTCTACTTATACCTATCATATACAATCTACATAAAGATGTATTTATTTATATATGTGATGAATAAATACAGAATTTATTGCCTTCTGCTCTCTATTATATTCAGTGTGGTTTAAAATAGAGAATTTAAGCTATCAGTTACTTCTAATTATGCACTGAGACACAACTGCATATAATTTATATTCTCCTTCAATAAAAAAATAAAACTTAAGTGTTAAATGATCCTACCTAGATTTGAGGTACACTGATACAAATCACAGGAAAAATTCACCACTCTAAAGATATGATGATTCTCCCATCACAGAGAGCTCAAAGCATTCTTGAAATGATATATTTCAAGGGAATGTCACGAATATATACTTTCTGCTTAGAATGGCTATTTATAGTTGGGTCAATTAATTCTTAGAGTGTGTAGAGCAAAGTTGCCCTTTATCCTGTCATCCCATAGAGCTAAGGGTATGGTATGCGCTGAGCTAGAGCAAACTTTAAAGCTGATGAAACTTCTAAGAAAAATCCTATATTACGATTAGTGAAGGGTCCGATGCTGTGAAGTGAATAGAGGGGGAAAATCACAGAGGGTTCTCAGGTTGAAGTTGGATGAAAGAGTTGTGGGAATGAACTTTTTATGGGAGGCTTATCATAACCCCCTTGGTGGCTGGAATTAGGCCTGAAATCTTGTTAGACTAAAGTTCTTAGGATATTTTAGTTTTTTTTTTTTTTTTTTTTGGTAAGGTTAGGTGCACCAAAGGAGCAGTTTCAAAAAGCACCAAAAGAATATGATGGGAATTGTACATACACTTCCCAGAACAGAGGAGTCGAGTTTAGAAGACAGGGTCCCTTCAAATCCTGCAATGATATTCAGAGCTAATTTTAAGAAAGTAGCACTTATAGAAGTCATTTAGTAAACAAAGCATTTGGTTTCAAGTAATTATAACAAGTTAGTCCCCCAAAGTAACTGGTGACTACAAGAATTTAACTTTTATCTAAAAGAGAAAACAAATAAGTAAAACAACAACAAAGGCAAATAAAAATAATTTTTGATTTTTGGGTTGAAATCATATACAAACACCAGTTTTTATGTATTATTGCTTCCATTATTGTTTAAAATAGGAGACTTTTAATTCAGTAGACATGTACTATGTTTTCCCTGTAAATAGAAACTGTTGCTTGCACAAGCATTTTTTAAGTCTTTGAAAACATATGAATGAACATTTTTATATGCTCAAGACATACACCTTTAACATTAATTGGATCATAATAGTCTTGTGATTATAAAATAAATATACTTTTGTATTGATTACCATTCTTTAAATATTTTTATATAAAATGCAGGGAAAGAGTTATTTCATATATGTATTATTTTACTTTAAAATATATGGAAATCATTATAAAAAAACTTAAATTATGTGCCCTTCAAGAATCATATCTGGTCAGTTATGTTTTCTTACATATATCATTCTAAGGTTTATTCACTCCTATACATAATTTATTGTATGTAACATTGAGTTTTAATGTTTATCCCTGTCTAGTGTTCAATTCAGGTTTTTTGTCTTGACTGTTCCTATCAAAAATCAGTTGTAGTTCTAAGTCAGCCTGATCTACAAGAGCTAGTTCCAGGACAGGCTCTTCAAAAATGATAATAAAATGAGAAGCCAAGGACAATGGCACTGAGTATTAATCCTACTTCATGTTCTTGCTTTGTGGGAGCCTAGCCAGTTTGGATGCTCACCTTCCTAGACCTGGATGGAGGAGGGAGGACCTTGGACTTCCCACATGGCAGGGAACCCTGACTGCTCTTTGGACTGGAGAGGGAGGGGGAAAGAAGTGGGGGGAGGGGGAGAGGTGTGGGAGGAGGAGGAGGGAAATGGGAGGCTGGGAGGAGGCAGAAATTGTTTTTTTCAATTAAAAAAAAGGAAAAAAAATTAGTTGTATGCTTTAGGTGATTTAAAAAGGTGAACAAGACACAAGTCATTAACCATGAACAATCAAGACTAGTTATAGAATAAATTAGCAAGTATTTATTGATATACTCTACAGTGAGCCATGAATGTTATTTAGTTGTAGTTCTTTTACAAGAACCTGAGTTTATCTACCAATATATATGGAAAACATTGTGCTTTTCATTTTTTGATATTATAATTACCATTTTCCTCCCTTTATTCCCTTCAAACTCTCCCATATACACCTTCCTGCTCTTCTTCAATTTCATGGCTTTTTCATTAATTGTTATTGCATGTATGTGTGTATGTATGTATGTATGCATGTATGTATGTATATTCAGTATGTATATTCCTTGTAAGTATGGTTTCATGTTTTTAGGAGTAACTGACTGCCCTGGGCATCCAGTTGGTGTGTTTTTTCCTGGGAAAGGCCACCTGGAGAGGTGGTCTCCCAGCTTTCTTCAATTGCTTATAGTGTTTGTATGTAGGATTAAGGTCTTGATGGATTTTTCCCATCCATTATAACATGTCTAACATAATTATTCTTGTCCAGCTCATATTCAGGCAGTCATGTTACTGAGACTTCATGGTGTAGTTCTTGATATTAGTAGGGAACATAACCTCAGAACGAACTCCCTGGTCCTTTGGCTCTTAGCAGTTATTCTACCCCTTCTGGCAATGCTCCTTGAGTGTTAGGTACAGCAGTGTTTTGTCTATGTATCTTCTAAAACTGAGCTCCACCTTTGTTCATTTTGATTGGTTGTGGGTTTTTGTAATGGTCTCCATTGGCTTCAAAGAGAAGTGTCATTGAAGAGCAGTAAAAACTACACTTATCTGTCAGTATAAGAACAAATCTGTATATATTGATGTTAGGAATTATTCTGGGTTAGTAAATTAGTGATTGTGGATTTTCCTCCAATAACAATGATTTCACTAGAAATGAGTGGTTAGCTAGTTTAAGTACCAGGCATAATTTCCCACTTGTTCAGCAGGCCTTAAGTTCAATTAGAGAACTGTTGGTTACCACTGAGGTATGAGTAAAAATACTGAACTCTTAGGGTTATTGTGTCATGATGATCATTCTTGTGGTTCATAGACAATTTAGTTTGAAAAAAAGAAAACAAATATGAAAACAAAAACAAAACCTATTAAGAACTGTGGAGTCAGTGGTGTTCAATTTAGAGACAGTATCTGATTTCCTTATTTTTTTTCTACAGAGTATTTAGGCAATACTTATTGCATACTTCAGTCTAGAGGAATTATGAATAATCAAAGAGGATTAACTCCGGTCCCTATAGAATGACACAGAAAGGATCAAAAAGCTTAGTGTGGAAGTGTGAATTGCCCCTGACTAGAAATGGGCTGGGGTTTCAAGAAAGATGCAGTTGTAAAAATGGAGAAAGTGGTTATTGTATTCATGTATGTTTTGCTGTTGTTGCTGTTAGCTGGAGTTCTTGAATATTCAGCAAAATAAGGAGCCCAAGGGGATAATGCATAATTCTGTTGTTGGGAAATCCTAGCAAGCTGAGATTCAGGAAATGACTGGCTCTAAGCCAGACATTATAGTTTCTTACAAAATCTCATGATCAAGTTACTTTTTATACTTTCCAAACTTATTTCTTCATTCAGAAGAAGAAAATGATAATACCACTGTCTCTGTAAAATGTTCAAAATGCTCTTCTAATAGACTTATCTAGTGTATAAACTATTCACAGCTAATGGGATTTTTAAGAGTACCTAAACAGGAACATCCCCACAGGGGATAAAAATCCTTTGTTATCTTCTCTCTCTCTCTCTCTCTCTCTCTCTCTCTCTCTCTCTCTCTCTCTCTCTCTCCCTTTTTCTTGAGTTGATGAATCTATAAAGCTATCATCCTGATCTGAGACAGTAGTTTTAGCTCAGATAGTTCACAAACTTTGAAAAATCTTATAGGATCTGATCCTTTTCTCAAAATATTTGAATTTTTGTACTAAAACATTATGAAATGAATCTGACATCAAGTTATTTGATATTTAATAGAAGTACATTTACCACCTATAGAATATTTTGGTCTAGGATGTGAGCATAACCTGTCTTATTCTAGCAACAGAATGTTTAACTATGAATGTAGCCTGTAATCTTCAACTGGTCTGTTTACTTCCTTGTATCATGTTAATGCAGGTTTTTATTTTACTACTACTTTTTGGGGCCGGGGTTATTTTAAACAAATGGAAATTAAATGCAGGGTATTTCTGTATCTACTGGAACTCCCTCCCAGTACTATCCTATGTTTTCTGTTATTATTTTAACTTACTTCTTCCTTCTCTTTACATATTTTCTAATTCCGATGCCCCTTCCCCTGGTAAGTTGTATTTTTGTCAAAGCTGCTCTCCAACAAATAGTCTTTGTGTCATGACTTGGGAGCTGGTTGGTGGCCCAAAAGAAATCCTACCTACTCTCTGATGATTATTTTGGGAAGGTTTGCCCTAAAATCTGAATAATTAAGAAAGTCTTGATGAAAACTATATGAGACTTCAAGGGTTGCTTAGAATCTTCACTTTAGTATGAGAGACTAAATATATTTGAGGTTTTCTTTTAGTTTTAAATTGAGGGATCATGTATACACATAATATGCTTTTGTAGGGATTTAACTATTCACTGTTATTAACCAGAATCAGTGGTTCATTTTCTCATTTACCTTACACTATTCTATAAAGTAGATATTATTATTTTTCAACGAAATAGCATTGTAACATTCAAAGACCCTGAATAAATTATCTCAGTTTAACCTGTGTGTGGTAATGTGACATCATAAGTGAGAAGAGAAAAATAATTCAGTGTTACCTCTAAATAATGTTTGTGGATGTGGTTGCAAGTAGAGATTCTCCAAAGAGAATGGATTGATTTTTGTCTGTTTATCATACTACAGATAATTAGTATGCATCCTGTTGACTATCAAGTACTTCTTTCAAGTTTGGAAGGGTATAGGCACCATTTTTGATATTTATTTGATTCTTTTATTTGCTATAGATTTCATCCAGGACTTGCATATGATAGGCAAGTATTCTGCCACTGAAGTACATCTCAGCTCCTACTTTTCATAAGGATATGATTCTAAACATTATTTCACTTCCCTATACTTTCAAATGACTATACAGTGCTTTGTTTTTGAAATCCATAATTAGTTTTCATGAGTAATATTTTAATATGCAAGGAAGATCACAAAATCTTATCCCACAATGATTATTTTCCTTTCTATACTCATACATACATATATACTATAAAAAGTTAAAAGTTGGACAAATTTGTCATTCATAAAGACAGAAGTTTATCATCATATACATTGCAATATTCCCTTCACAGTAAACAATATATCAAGAGCAGGTTTCCTTGATGAGAAATTGATTTTTAAAAAGCTGACCTTTATGTTTTTGGACTGTGTGAAATGTAAAAATATGTTCTAGAACATAGCTTGCCCTTTTCTTGAGATCTTAGATATAATATAATGATTATGCTACTGTGTGCATATTTTCAATTATTTTTATAGTGTGAATCAATATTGTGACACTGCAGGTTGATGGGGTACACTAAATTTTTGTTTATTTGTTTGTTTTTAGAGACAGGTTTCCCTGTGTAACAATCCTAGCTGTCCTGAAACTAGCTCTTGTAGACCAGGCTGGCCTTGAACTTACAGGGATACAACTGCCTCTGCCTCCCGAGTGCTGGGATTAAAAGTATGTGCCACCACGGCTTGACAGGGGTACACTAAATTTTAAGGTATTTGAAATGTATTACAAAGCTACTACCCTCTTGGAAATTAAAACTCTTCAGGTAATGTAATATTTTATAGGTTTATTAATAATAGTTGATTGCCTTAAATGAAGTGATTTTAGTGTGTTAACATCACCAAAGATACCTTCAGGGCATTATCATTATAATAAAGGCAGATCTGATATTTTGTTGGAAAATTTCATTTGTGCTGCAGGGTCATTATTACTATGGAAACTTTTTCCTTTAAAATCATCGATGTATAAAGATATTTAAAGACAAGTTTTTATTGTAAGTATATTATATTATTCTTCAAATGTTTGAGGTTTTGTTAATCAGCAGAAATTTCTTCATATTATGTTGAAGAAATTAGTATATGATTTTATAATTATAAATTAAATATGTCTTTCCAACTACACTTATGGAAGAGCTTATATCTTGATGTGCTATTTCGTTTTCTTAAGGGCATATTATAAGCATAATGGCTTTTCACAAAATGCTTTTTTTTTCTACGTTTGTTTAAACTAATTAAATATTCATCTTTAATCCTATGTTAAATACAATGAAAGTATATTTCGTATACATATTTTGTGTAAACAACTGCAGTAAATTTGATACTGTTATCCAGTGTAAAATTTATATAGATAAAAAAATACAATTTTGCCTGATCAGAACACAAATACTAATAGAAATTAACCATACTAATATATGGTTATATCGTCTTTCTTAGATTATAACCACAAATCTAATTCATAAATTGACTTTTTTGAGAAAAAATGACAATGACAAACCTTATAACTCATAATACTGCCTGTTTTAAGAAAAGAGAATACAAATATGTGTTATGGTGCAGTCATGGAATTTTCCCAATATGTCATCTGTACTGCTTAGTATTTCTGCTAACTTGACACAAGCTGGCATTATTAGGAAGAGGAAACCTCATTTGAAAATGTGTCCATCAGATTGGCCTGTAGGCAAAACCGTAAGGTATTTTTTTGATTAATGGTTGCTGTTGGAAGGCCCATCTCACTGGAGCTAGTGTCACTCCTGGGCTTATGGTCCTGGGTTGTATAAAAAGCATGCTGAGCAAGCCACAGGGACCAATCCAGTAAGCAACACTCCTCTTTGGTTTCTGCTTCAGTTCCAGCATGCAGGTTTCTGCCTTGTTTGAGTTTCTGCCCCAACTTCCCTCAGGGATGATCTTGTAACTGGAAGTATAAGATGAAATAAGCCCTTTTCTCCCAAGTTACTTTTGGTAGTGTTTTTATCATAGCAATAGAAAACAAACTAGACTACCATCCCTTTAAGTTAAATCACTAGCTAAAACTAAAGGCTATCACTGGTGGTTTAAAATCACATGGGACTCAGGTATATAGGTTCTAAAAATGCACATGTCTTTAAAATAGAATCCAAATTTTCATGTGCTTCATATACAAAGTTATAATGAAATATAACTATGAGAAGGCAAGAGCAACAAATGATTTTCTTTACAGTTAGTTTGCTAGGTGGGACCTTTATAAAGAACAACAATATAGGTAATAATATATACAAAGCATATTAATAAATAAAAGAATTTATGAAGCTGTCATTGTTAAGGTAATTTTGGCATATTCTCTTCCAATGATTTGTATCTAGTAAATAGACACTATTTTAAAGCATGCCTTGGTGAGACAATTTCAATTCCTTCTCCATGTAAGTACCAAACATTTAAATGTTCCTCATATATTTAATCAACATAGGCTGAGTTATAGAGTGGGTAAAAGTTGACAACACTTGTGCTTTATGATAAAACTAGTATATATATATTTCCATCCATAAATTGGTTTCCATTAAGTAATTATATACTTAAGTAGATCAGATGATGACCTCAATCATGCATTCAGTAGCCATCCTACTTTGGAAGTTAGATTTTTATTTCTTTTTTAAATTCATATATGTACCTTAGGATGACTATATCAAGTAGAAATTAGCAGCTTGAATGCCCCATAGAAAGTTCTGGTTTAATAAACACTGTTAGTATACCAGGAAATGCTATGAATGGTACTTAAGTTATCATTTGGGTCTGAGGAGGAATTTCTGTCTATAAATTGTTACATGTAGGTCTAGATTTTGTTACCTGAATCAATAACTATACTGACTGACCTGCAAGATAGAGATTTTTCAAATTTTATTATTTTGCATGCATTGACAGAATGCCATTTTTTTAAAAAAAACATCAGCTTGTATGCCTTAATTAGTTCAGATATTAATGCAAATAGATTCAAAAAATCTAAATTCTTCTTTATTTTAAAAATTTAATGCAGTATTCAGAGCAGAGATGGCATATTCTGGCCTTGCCTTAAGTGATTGTGAGTGAGGGTGAAATTTGTGTTTATTTAATAGTATGTTGATTGTGTACATTTTCTTTGTCGGGGAAGGCCAGAGAAGAGGAAAATGAATAATAAAAAGAGTTATTAAATAAGGCTATTTGTATTTGAGCCATTGTCAATCATCTCATCATTTTTGTAGTATTTGGACTATTTAACACCATTGATTTCTATCTCATTTTTAAAAATTTCTGCATCTAAATGACAGAAATTTAAACAACGATATAAAATTTGAATAATAAATTGCTGCTGACCTTTGTTATTTGAATCATGACACCTAAAAATATCTACAGTTATAGTTCAATTATCTCAGTTGAAAAGAACCAGGAAATGAGACCAACCACAGCAAACCACAAAGAGTAGACACTTACTCTGTGACTAAAAGAATTGTGAATAGATAATTGGTGTAGAAAATTGTAGATGTTCATAGGTGGCACAAGTTATCAAGCAAAAAGCCTAGAGCTTTGGTGTATTGAAAATTGTCAGCTAAGGCTTCTCAGTGACTCCTCAAGATAGTACAACTTCCTTTCATTGCTCTTTGTTGTTTACTAGAACTTGATGGCAGAAAATAATGCTCAAGACATGACAGACTTTGATCTAAGTACATGGGGACTTGAAAGTTATAGTAACCGGGAGGTTTTCTCTCTGTTGTCTACCTTTAATAGTGCTGGAATATGCTTTTCAGTCTTCTTTGGGAGAAAAGCCAACAAGAGTCTTACACAGATGTGAAACTTATGATTGACAATAATGGTCAGACAGCATGATAACACATATCTATTGATGCAATGATGGCTAGAATGTTATGAAGATAGCCAACATCTTTCTAACTGTACTTATATCCTTTTCACTGTTAGCTTTATTTGTCACCTTGATGTCATCTGGAGTCACCTGACAGGAGATTCTCATTTGTGCCAGACTAGAATGGCCTATCGGCATGCCTATTGGAGATCTTGATTGTTAATTGTTGCAAGAATGCTTAGTCCACAGTGGGTGACACTGAAAGATAGCTAAGCAGGCCTTGTAAAAGAGCAAATGAGCAGAATTTCTTAATAGTTTCTACTTAAGGTTTCTTGTTTGAGTTCCCTTAATGAAAAACTCTGACCTGAAAATATAGGACAAACTAGAAATTTTCTTTCTGATGTAGTTTTTGATCAGAGTATTTTATTACAGAAACAGAAAGAAAGCTAGTATAGACATACTCTACTGGAGAGAAATAATGCTTGTTACTGTAAAATTGGTTAAGAACATGGCTAGGGCAATCATAGGCTTTACTACCGCCATTTTCCTAGAAAAACATAGAGCCAAGCAGTCTTCTAAGTAATTATTCTTGTTCTCATATATAGAAAGAGGGCCTGCTTGTTTGTCCCGGCCACCAGGCTAGCTTAGCCCTAAAATAACCACACAGAAACTGTATTAATTAATTCACTGCTTGGCCCATTAGCTCTAGCTTCTTACTGGCTAAGTCTTACATATTAATTCAAGCCACTTCTATTAATCTGTGTATCGCCACATGGCAGTGGCTTACCAGCAAAGAATGTCTATCTCTGGTGGTGGATCCATGGCTTCTCCCTGATTCCACCCTTCTTTCTCCCAGCATTCAATTCCATCTCCCCGCCTACCTAAGTTCTATCCTATCAGTAGGCCAAGGCAGTTTCTTTATTCATTAACCAAGAAAAGAAACAGAGACAGAAGGACCTCCCACACCACTCATAGACTAGTATAGTTCTTACCCCTTGTCAGAGAAGCTTCTTTATGAAAGAGAGACTGGCTAATACAGAGACTTGTACCTAGTCAAAGTGAAGAAAATATCTAGTAGTGTGGTATTCATTTGTGAATGGAAAATATGAATCACCACACCTCCCTTAAACCTCAAATCTCAGGAATTATCATGGAAGAGTAGAAGTAAAAGTTCTAAGAGTAAGTGATCAGAAAAGATTATTATGAAATACCTTCTAGACATTAGAGGCCCATGAACTCCTGAACTATTAGCTGCCATATTTGGGATCACTAAACCTATACAACATTAATCCTGTCAACACTCATACATGAAGAAAGAAGGAAGTCATGAGGTCCCACCTGTAGTTGTGGAGGTATTGGCCACTAACAGCCTCTAGGGGAGGAGATTCAGTGTCTTTAGTACATGATAGGTTGCCCATGCTGTAGTTGATGATGCCTTACATCCAGGAACACATAAGAAACATAAAATAGATTCAAATAAAGATGGGACAAGGCATGAGATATGATTTAAATGCATCATAGTCGTATATGATACTACCAATGAATAAATAAAAGTTGAAAAAATGAAATGGCAGTTACTCTGTCTTGGATTGGATTTTTCAGCTATTTACTCAAGAATGATAAACCATGATGAATCTAATCTTAGTTTTAGAGGACAGCTTTTACTGCGTTAGTGTATATAAGTTTTGGAAATTGTTGGTTTTACTTTTCTTCCTGGCACACTGGCCAACATTCTGTACTTTTTGAGAATATAATTGCAATTCTCACTAGGTTAGACTGGAATCTCAATGGATTTTTGATTAGCACTTTTCTGATGGCTAAGGGAGTAGAGTAGGGGAGAATAAGAAAACATAAGTGGGAAAGAGGGGAAAAAGAAATGCTGTGTGTTGTTTCTCATATGTAGTAATATTAAATATATATAAATAATTAGAACCACTTCACTTGCATGGGAGAAAGGGTGCAAACAGAATGAGAAAGGCAATAGATGTTTATATGAATGTAGAATGATATATTTATGGATAAATATACCATGGAACACATTAGCCTGTGTGATATATAAAAACATAAATTATAAAAGAAAAGACATGATCAGGAGGAGACATACATGTATGCATCAATTTGCCACATTTGAAATGAGACATATTAAACAGAAGAATTGTCCTAGGCAAGAATGAATTAGTACAGGAATCTTCCTACTTCGACCTCTGATTTAGATTTCAGGTGAAGGAAATTATTATTTTATTCATTTACTTACTAAATAGTTGATATAATTTAGATAAATAAATGCAAGAGTATTGCTTAGTGCATACTTATTTATTACTCTGCTGACTGAGACAGGCTTCATGTTTACAGAAGGCATTCTATGCATTCTTTTGAATATTTTACCCACTTGCATGGCAAAGCGTCTTTCTAGACATCATCAGTTTCTCACTAATGAGAACGGGAGAGTCCTACCTTTTGTCTCCTAGCCAGAGCCATTCCACATCATACAGCTATCCCAAAGACTGGGTGATTCTAAGAACTGGTATCTCCTTGAGGAATTTAAACGAGAGGAGAAATCAAAATGAGCTTTGGAGAATAAGCACTCAACAATGTACCTGGTACAGGAGAGATGATAAGAGTATTGGTTGAATGGCATATCCTCTGCCCACATAGTCGTTCTTTTCACATTATTTACTTTTGTAGAACGACTTGTGCTTTAGAAATTGCCCTCCAATTATTTCCCATTCTTTTTTTTATTAGTCTCTAAATAAATTTAGAGAAACTGAGGAGATTGCTAATGATGCTGTGTATCTGGAATTGGGATTGTAGAAAACTTTCATTTGGTATTTAAATATCGTTCTAAAATCACAGAACTCATAATACAAAGTGACAAATAGGAGAAAGGCCTTGGGGAATTTCTTAAATACATGTCACAAGATGTATGTCTTTGATCCTCAATCATAACCTTCAATATTAGAAGTGGCTAACTTGACATGGTCTGTGCTGACATAAGTACCACTGATAGCCACCTGCATCTTGAGATAAGTCTTGCATCTTGCTTCTTGTCAGGCCCAGATTTGCTTTTTGTAGAAAGGACTTTTGTAATCCCTAAACATCAGTGTTTATAGTTTAACTTAAGTAAGGACTGAACACTACTTTTAAACTTAGCAATTTGGTTATGTGTCACTTAAGAGTTCACTTGTGCATTTGTAGCTGACCCTACAAATTACCTCATTTAATATCTAAAAGTGAATCAGAACATGAGGCAGAGACTATATTTTACATATGTATATATATATATATATGTATGTATGTATGTATGTATGTATGTATATAAGTTTTAGCCTAGAACTTAGCATGTACAAAATTATTCAGGAAATTTCTCATATATATGTATGTATTAAATTTCTCATATATATATGTGTGTATTAAAGCAAGCTTGAGTAGATTTCTATAATGTGAAAACAAGGAATATTTTCTTACACCTTTGCATTTATTAACTGTGATAGAAATGTGAATTAAATTATAAAGTGTAAATTAAGCACAGATTAAATTTACTTTTATAAAGCAAGATTTTTTTCTAGTAGAGGTTTTTGGTAACTGTGTGCCGTGCCTCTGAAATACAAGAACCAAATAAGAAGGTCTTTGAGCTAAGAGGTCATTTGCTTCTTTTTCTGATCTCATTATGAATTCAGAGAAGAATATGAAATCTAACATTCTTAACTCATCTTCATTCCATCAGAGAGAAGGAAGAGAATGAACAAAATGAAATAGGTGGTCAGTCTATGTAGCAAAGACTTGTACTATACTGTGATGCACATATTCCCAATAAATTAAAAGGAGTTGTTTAATATGATCCCATTTGTTCATAATAAAACAGTTCAACAATATGTTAATGGATTCATAAATATAAGTAATCGAATAGAAAATGACTCAAGAGAATCATGATGATTTTTTTTAACAATCTTATTCTTTAGGGAAGATAGTAAGATTAGAAGAAAGTATAATCATGTCAAGGCTATATTGTCATTTATTGGCATATATTATACAACATAATAAGGTTCATTAAAGCATTTCCCCTGTGTGGTTATTTTAGTGCATTTATTTCTGTGTCTATAGTTTTATGTCATTTATAGGGCTCCTTAAGCTGAGGGGCAAATTATCAATAAAAATAGAAAGCTATGAACTCTGTGTACTTGAAAACTAAATGCCACCCCCCCCCAAAAAAAAAAACCCAGAAAGTAGAGCTTAGGGCTTTGGGATGAGTATAGCAGGACACACATCATCTATAGTGTGAGGCAAATATGATGTCACTAGGCAGAGAAGGAGAAAGGAGAAGATCCCAAGAATGGAAAGAATACCATGCAAGGGGACAGAGGAATGAACTTGGATAGGATGGAGTATGATTGCATATTGGAATATAGGGTAGAAACAAAAACCTAAAGCCAAATGCACCACCCTTGATATCTTTCTTATTGTACTTGTACTGTACCCCACAGTCATAAAGGGTAAAAATGTTACCTTTAGTAGTTAATCAACACTTACTTTCTTGGCATCTTTACTAATACCATAAGCCTTTTTCTTTTCAAGAGTACCAAGGTCTAGGTAACACAGGGTAGTATCTGGCCAACACTTAGAGAGCTAATAAAAGGTTTGGCAGGAAAGGAGCAAGAGTTAAGTCCTTGTTTCCAAGCTGTCACATATGGGTTTGTGCAGGATTGTCAAATAAAGTCCATGGGACTAACCAGTGAGGGACTGCCTTTGCAGGTAAAGTCTTATTTGAAGGAAACCATTCTCAATTTGTACTTATTATTTGTGTTGTGTGTTTGGGATAGAGACTGTGTGTCTTGAAGGCTGACAATGAGTGATACCTGACTTTTTGCAGAAAATACGTGTTGATAATATACAAAATTAAAATATGGGAGGTAAAATCCAGAAGTGGGGTGGTTTCTGAATCATGATATATATTTAATATTTATTAATTTTTTTCATGTTCAACTAGTAATGTTATTACATATAGATTTCTAAATAGCAAAATCATTTGAGATTACCCTCTGTATGCTGTGAATACCATTGGTTAATAAAGAAGCTAATTTGGGCCTATTGCAGCAAAGAATAGGGCAAGGCAGGAATTACAAGCAGATAGAGCAGGAGAGAGTAGTCAAAGTCAGGGAGAAGCTACATAGCCACCACAGGATACAGACGCCAGATGGAATCTTACCTGTAGGTCACAGCCATGTGGCGATTACATAGATTAATAGAAATGGGCTAATTTAAGATTTAAGAGCTATTTAGAGATGCACTAGAGTCATTGGCCAAGTAGTGTTGCAATTACTATAGTTTCGTTTTGTTTTTTTGGGTCAGGGCATCCCAGAAACAAAGAAGCAGCCTCTGCCTACAGATTGGCATGTCAATGTATGCCTGAAAAATCCACATAAAACATGAGAAAGCTTGGAAAGAAATTTTAGGTCCAAAAGAACAGAGTCTAGTGTAACTTCTTGGTAGCCAAATTTATTTTTCCAGATAGGCTTTGTTTGCTGGTGGCAAACAGGGGTGTCATCGCTCCTTTAAGAGAGGTCTTCCTGATTCAGCCTTAGCTGCAAAAAACAAACAAACAAAAAAAAACCCAACCAACTGAACAAACAAACAAAAAAACCCTATAGTTTTTAAAGAGAAGATTTTTGGTTTGTGCTAGTTGCATGAGCATGTATGGTTGTTATTGTGTATGACATGGATCAAACATAATGAGCATAAACTACAGCAGGTAAACTATTCTTGATAACATACATCACAAAAAGAGGAAACATTAATATCACATTTTTTTTTTCTCAATTGGGAGAAAGAACATGTAACAGTCTGATTATTGCTATGAACCTAAGGCCCCAACCTAAGAACCTTCTGCTGTTTGCAATAACTTGCAAAATAAGAGCTTTTGGTACGTGTTGAAAGTCTTAGGAATGAGTGAAATACAGTCTTGAAACTTACTTCTGTTAGATACCCGAAGTTCTTTAAGAATATGTACTACACTGGACTGGATGTAACCATAAAATTACATTGGAGCAAGAACAACAACGCATTCATACATATTCAAAAACATTCTGATGATTATGAAGTTCAGAGACAGAGATTCACTGAATCTTCCACCACAGCACAAAACACAGTTCTTACTAGCTAAGTACCTGTGGATCAAGAAGTGATAATAATAATTGCAAGTCAGAAGAGTGAGTCTCAAAAGGATGACATAATTTTTAAAGGCCACTAAATGGGTACAATCATATGAACTCAAACTTTCCAAATAAGGATGTAGCTTCTTCTCTGATTATTTTAATACATCTTCTTTACTTTATAAGATGTGACATAATTCAATTTCTTGACCTGGAAAATGAAAAGAAACTGTATACATAATTAAGTATTAGTATATATGTTTTATTTCTACTAATGTCTAAGTAAAATTATCATTGTGCCAATTTTATTTTTATTTTTTTTTATTGAGAAAAAAAATTTCTGCCTCCTCCCAGCCTCCCACTCCTCCCACCCTCCCCCCCAACTCCCCCTCCCTCTCGAGTCTGAAGAGCAGTCAGGGTTCCCTGCCCTGTGGAAAGTCCAAAGTCCTCCCCCTCCATCCTGGTCTAGGAAGGTGAACATCAAAACTGGCTAGGCCCCCACAAAGTCAGAACAAGAAGTAGGATCAAAACCCAGTGCCATTGTCCTTGGCTTCTCAGCAACCCTCATTTTCCGCCATATTCAGAGAGTCCGGG
>NW_004949096.1:13645681-13653005 GCF_000317375.1 Microtus ochrogaster | reverse complement strand
TGAACATAGTTGAACAAATGCCCTTGTCATATGATCGGGCAAATGTAGGCAACAAACCAAGACAGCAGTGGTGACCTTTTCATATAAAGAAAATCTGTTCTCACATCACATTAAACTTAAACTTATGTCAATACTGCAAAATGATGATTTATTTTTATTAAAACTTTGAAATTGCTACCCCTAATAATATTAGATATAATCTGATGTGTTAGAAACATTGTATTATAAAATATAACATTTTCATAGCTTTATCATTATCATTTATATTTCATATATTGTCATACATCTTTTCAGTTTAAATTTTATATCTGGATGGGTTAATAAGGGCCCTATAAATTCCAAAGAGAATAATGGCATAATTTTTATATCATTTGAATTGTGTCTCGGTGGCAGAATTTTTTTTTTAGCATACACAGACTCAAAATTCAATCACCAGCAATGTCTTCCCCAAGACTTTAAAAATCAAAGCACAGGATAAAATAATCATCCACTACATCAAAAGTACCTCCCCAGCTAGATATTGTTATGTAATCGCTCACCTTGAAATACAATGGCTAAAGATGATAGCAACTACTGTCCTATGTCTTACTGTGATGATGGAGGTTGATCAGACTCAGCTGGGCAATAATTACCTGGCACCTGTGTTGCTGTATCCCAGTTGTCATGGAGTGTAGAAGGAATGTACTGTCAAGGCCTTCTTTTTTTTTTCCCCTAGGCGGACCTCAGCTGGGTGTGTTGTCATTCACACCTGCACTTTTTCTTTCGCTTTCTCACAGGATACACAGCTTCCAAGAGGGAATATTCTGAAATCTGGACAAAAGCACTCTCTTCGAGAACCTATGTCATATGACATCATTTTCATTAGAGTTGCAGTCATGCCCAAATTCAGGGGAAGATTAGCTCATCTCTCCATAACAGGAGAGGCAATGTCAAATCGTAAGAACACATGGGACATGATGTATTTTGGGTAACTTTCTTTGGAAAGAAATTATGTAATGAAATCCTAATATTTCGTAATAATAAATGGTTTGGGGAATTTATATAGGATTTATTGTGTGCCTTGTAGTCTTTTGTTTTCTTTGTACAGTATTACAGTTGGTATTTTTTTTTCTGTATCAAAAATACCAGGTTTAAAACAAATTGCTTCATTTAGATTTTATTGCAGGATGCAGTCACTCTCTCTCATTCCCTCTGCCTCCTCAATTCTACCCTGTTTTCCTCTCAGCTCCTTACTTGGGGCTTCTAGGCAGGATATTCTAAATCTTGTCCTGACAAACAAGCCACATAGTTATTGTACAGGATTTGTGATGCTACTATTTAACTTCAATCCTACTTGTGAATTTATTTATTAAATTTTTGCCTTCATTTTTATATAAACCTCTTTCTTTATGTGCCTGTGGGTTCCCCAAGGACATAGTTAGCACTTTTCTCTGTTTACCTCACAAGAAAACATTAATGTTCAACTAATGTTTATGAAGGCTTGTTCTTTTAAATTCATTTTTTACTACTTTCAGTGCTACTCAGCCAACCTCTTTCCATACTGGTTCTGTGTTATGAATAAGTGCTATGACATACTGAAGAATATCCTGAAACATAGTGACCTGGTTATCTGTTTACATAAATGATTGTACTGGCAAAGCTAGACACTGTAGTACAAAAGTAGCCCCAATCAAAAAAAGATGATAACAGAAATCAAAAAAAATAAAAAAACAGAAATAAAGTTGCATAATAAAAGTGACAGATTAAGGCCCAGTGAGTGAGATGATGTTATAGCTACGTATGAGACCCTTATCTTCTGGCAAATTGTGAATCTGAATGTTCTGAGAGTTGATGTTTTTGCATTTATCAAAATATCTTTTTCAGTTGAATGTTGATTTTCCACTGATCCTGACAGTATACTCACAGAGCATATGCACAGAGGGTAAGCTTTTCCAAGGCAGAATACAAAAATAGCATTGAGAGCAACTAAAATGACAGTGTCGTCATTGATGCTACACTTCTAAAGGTGTGTCGTATTGGTTATCCACAGTTATGGCATGAAGAGACCTTTCTAAGAGTCGATATTCACTGTGCTGAACGGCGTGAGACTCACAGCAGGCATGGCAATGTAATGACTTCATTTACAGTTTCTTTTCTTTCATAAATGAAACATGAGCTCATGGAGACAATTCTAGCTCAACATATGCAAATTGGTCTTACAAGCCTTTATGTGAATAACATCATGCCTGATTTAAAATCGAGGGTACACTAAACATGAGATGCTGTGGAACACCCGAGAATGCTACTTCTGCAAAAGCTCCAGGTGCTTGGTTAAAGTAAATGCAATTTTCAACTACGGGTTAAAGGATCAATAAATGTAAATGTTTGAAAAATATAAGAGCTCATATTGCATCGCTTTCTGACAGTATGCCAAGTGACATGCTAGAAGTGACTAACAAGTTCTCAATACTTGCATTTCAACTTTCCATGAGGTTTAAAAAGTTAACCATAAATATATCAAATATGATTATTGCAGTGGAAACATATCTGAATTTTGGGGACTCTTCTGGAATTTGCCACTGTCCATTTGATTGATTATTTTTGTGGCTTTTATTTTTAAAAACATGTTGTCTGGCTCACTAGGAATGATAAAGCTTTCATAGGATTACTGAACTAATAGGTTTTATTTAGCTTTTCAGCAAGAACCAAAGAAAAACCTTTTTCAGAAAAAAAAAATCCTATATTTTGAACTATTTTTAAATTCCTTTTTTTCAGCTGTTTTGCAGTATTACTTTTGTTTTTGGCAGAGTCAAGGCTGGTCTTGTTATTTGAAATTTTTTTTAACCAAGTTCTACTGCTACAGAGGTTGATTAGCAGTATACCTTCATGCTGATACAGAGATCATCGCACTTCTTTCTAATGAGAGAGAAATTTTCACAAACTAGACAGAGATTGTGTTTTGGAAAGATATATTGGATTCAGACTCATGATAAGTGCTTAAAAGCAGATTGCTCATGACACAGACATGTGCTTCACTATTCCCAAGAAACAATACCAACTGCATCTGCCAATAGCAGATTGTGTTATTTAAAATAACTGAAACAGGGTCTGTTGGCAAAATGGCTCAGCAGGTAAAGGCATTTGTTTCCAAGCCTGACAGGGACCTGAGTTTGATTTCAGGATCACTATGGTAAGAGGAGAGAACTGATTCCCTGCAAGTTGTTCTTCTGTCTCCACATGGATATGCATGCCTCCCCCCCGTCTCTCTCTCTCTCTCTCTCTCTCTCTCTCTCTCTCTCTCTCTCTCTCTCTCTTTCTCTTTCTCTCTCTCTCTATCTCACACACACACACTTCTGTATTTTGCTTTATTATTTGTGATTTATTTTTAAATAGATTTCAGCAGAAATTTTGGATCCAAAGTGACCACATTTATAGGCACCAATCAAATAAATAATTGTTGTTTCTAGTCTCTTAATTTATACTACAAAGAGTAGAAATAGCTTAAATAGAAGTTTTGATCTTATTCATGTTACATTAGCATCTTTTGATTCCCTGCATGATGTGGAATTTCCATCTCTGTGCTGTGAATGCCTTTGGTTAATAAAATAGCTTCTTGGGCCTATGACAGGGCAGAATAGAAATAGGCAGGAAAACTAAGCTAAATTTTAGGAGAAAGAAGGCAGAGTCAGTGAGGTGTCTGTAGCCATCACCAAAGGAGATAGACACCTGGGGACTTTACCAGTATACCATGAGCCTCTTGTTAAAATATAAAATAATGGAAATGGGTTAAGAAATAAAAGCTAGCTAGCAATATGCTTAAGCTATTGGCCAAGCAGTGTTTTAAATAATATAGTGATGTGGGAGGGTCTTTTGTCTATGTGTTACTTTCATTGGTTAATAAAGAAACTGCCTTGGCCCTTTGATAGGACAGCAGCTTAGATAGGTGGAGTAGACATAACAGAATGCTGGGAAGAAGGGAAATGAGGTCAGATGCCATGGAACCAGCCACCAGGTCAGACATGCTGAATCTTTCCCGGTAAGCCATCACCTTGTGGTGCTACACAGATTATTAGAAATGGTTTAATCAATATGTGAGAATTAGCCAAGAAGAGGCTAGAGCTAATGGGCCAGGCAGTGTTTAAAAGAATACAATTTGTGTGTTGTTATTTTGGGTGTAAAGCTAATCATGCGGGAGCCGGGCAGGATGAAAAGCAGGCCTGCTCACCCTATCACTACAATATAGTATCAGGTCTGAGTGACCAGAAACAAATGAACAGCCTCTGCCTATACCTGCACGTGTTAGAGACAATCATAGTAACAGACCTAGTGGACTTATTTTGTTTAGACATCAAGTAGTATCATGGACTCTTAATTACAGCACTGAAATGATATGATTTTGTGAATGTCTTTACCATCGTTAACATTTAGTGTTTTATCCATATTTATCCACATTTGTAGGTTTGACATTTTGTACTTTCCTGACCTTTTAGGGCTGTAAAACAGAAATATTGCTTTTCTTAATGGTTTTTGTCTTTTACAGGAAAAAAGCCAACTAGATTATTATTTATATAAAAAATGAAAGGAAAAAGGATAAAGATCCCTCCTTTCTTCCTTCCTTTTTCCTTCTTTTTCTTTTAAAAGCATAATTATCATTGGCTTTACACCAGAGACCTTGGACTGCTTTGTTATTGATCAGTCCATTCTATAAAAGCTCAGGAAATTTGCAACTTTTCAAATTGGGAAGGAATTATTTGTAATGCTTTTCTTTTAAATTTTGTTGTTTGGTCACTGCTACAGCACAGGGAAATTAATAAAATAAAATATCCTTGTCTCTTCCAATATTTGAATAAGAAAGTCTTTTCCACATCTATATTTAACATACTGTAATTACTTTTTCAACCTCTTTTACTTCTCTAAAAAAGGGATTACTTTCTGAATTGTGTGCTTTATATTAAGCCCATGAGTTACTCTCTTAATTTTCCTTTTCACTATATAGCAAATTAATCTTTATTTGTATTTGGATTCTTTGTACAAAAATGTTTACCTTCATTAGAAGCTGAAGTGTTGTTTTCATATTTCTAGTATTCTTCAAGCTTCACTTATCTAAAATAGGAATCACACTGAGTACTATCTACATTATATCATACTTTTTGAGATTTTTAGGATTGTTTTGTTGATATTGTCTGATTATTTTTGCAGGTTCAAAAGTTACTTGCACCAGATGGTGATATACACACTGATACTTAAGGGTTTTTCCTGTGTGGCACTTTGTGGTAAAATTTTTACATACATATGTGACAAAAAGCTATGCAATTACAACAGAGCTGAAAACAAGAAGCCAGTCATCAAAAAGAATGTATGAACATCCTTCATTTAGACAGAGCAGAGATTCTTCAGCTCATTTTCCAGTGATATGTATTTAATTGATTTTTTTCTTGTATTACTATGAAGCTGTACCCATGTGTGTGTTTAGTTGGAAAACGACCCCCCCCCCCCGCTCCATTAAAAGTGATTATCTTTGGTACAGGACAACAAGCAGAATTTTGTCACTGGATTCTAAGGCAGCATCTTGAACTAACTGTTGGGAGTTTTGGAAAATGTCACAACAGTTGTTCACCTTAGGGGCTGCTTCTCTCTGAGTCTTTGAAAAACACAACTTGGTGTCTCTGGCAAGAAGATCATTTCTTGAAGTGGGTTAGTCTGTGCTTGGTTATTGGGCTGATAAGCTTTGGGCAGAAAGGTTCCTCAAGAGGTGACAGTGGAATTGAAGTTGAAGGAAACAATTAGTCTTGCTTGTCTGTTTATGTTCTATTTAAGCTGCATAACAATGTCTCCTGCTTCCCTGTGCTGTAGAGATAACCCTCATTGCTTCCCACTCAGAATCTATTGAAATCAGAAAATGGTAAACCAAAATAATTTGTGTCAGAAGAAGCTGTTTCATGGCCAAATTCAACATTTCCTCTCTATGTGAAACCGATCTGCTAATTATTAAAACTGGTTAACTACCTAAGCATGTATGCATGGCTATATTTATTGCTCCAAAGGTTTCTTGAGTCTTTCTGCTCATATTCTCTTGATACAAAGTAGACATGAAATTGGATTTTAGTTGATAGAAGTACTGTGTTAACATTCAATTACTTCACCCTTCTCCTGCGAGGTCTTGTATTCTCATTGATTCTTTTTTTTAAAATTTATTTATTTATTAAAGATTTCTGTCTCTTCCCCGCTACCACCTCCCATTTTCCCCCTCCCCCAATCAAGTCCCCTTCCCTCATCAGCCCAAAGAGCAGTCAGCGTTCCCTGCCCTGTGGGAAGTCCAAGGACCACCCACCTCCATCCAGGTCTAGTAAGGTGAGCATCCAAAATGCCTAGGCTCCCACAAAGCCAGTACTGTGCAGTAGGATCAAAAACCCATTGCCATTGTTCTTTAGACAAAGAAGTTCACTCAGAAGGACATACCACTAAAAAGTCTTTTCAATGCATGGAAGAAAAAGCAGTTTCATTCTCTGCATTTCATTGCCATGTATCTTAATAGTCAGTTACTGGAGTTTGATGCGATGATATGAAAGCATTTCCAGCAATCACACATTATTAAAAACAACAATATAGTACTTGAACTTGTTATGGAAATTAAGTCAGATAATTTCCGTTTTTATGATAACATCTTGAAAAAGTGACTACCTCATACACGTGGCAGAGTCACACATAATTCAGACTTGTTGAATTTGTGAAACACACTTTTAAAATAGGAACTTAATATTCTGAAGTGCATGATATTCTATTAGTGTGTGTTTGTGTATCTGTGTGAGGGTCTGTGTGTTTGCCTCTCTGTGTGTCTGTGCATGTATATGTTGGTCTGTGCATATGTTAATAATGTACATGTGTCCGTTTCTGTGTGAGTATCTATGTGAATCTCAGTGTGTTTCTATACGTGTGTGTTTGAATGTCCTTTGCATGTGCTTATGGGTCTGTACATATGTGGGTATATTGTGTGTCTGTGTGTGCATGTGTATGTTCATGTGTATGCCAAGACACATATGTAGTGTTCATAGATTAGGAGACAGTTTCTCCTTCTACCACATATATTCTGAGGCTTCAAACTCAATTTGTCATGCTGGGCAGCAATCAGCTTTGCCTACTGAGTATCTGGATGTCCTAAGCATTGATATGTTTTTAATCAGGGAAGGAAGTAAGCTTAAAGTAACAATACCATCTAAAACTACTTCATACTTACTTTTTGTCTTATTTTGTTATTTCCATTATAGTAAGGCTAATATAGTAATTATCTGAGACAACATGATGGACAATAAGTATTTTTTTTTTATTGAGAAAAGGAAAAAAAAAA
>NW_004949096.1:13642348-13643421 GCF_000317375.1 Microtus ochrogaster | reverse complement strand
ATTTTGATGGGACCTTGATGGGGATTGCATTGAATCTATAAATTGCCTTTGGTAGAATTGCCATTTTTACTATGTTGATCCTCCCAATCCAAAGCAAGGGAGGTCCTTACATTTTCTGGTATCCTCTTCAATTTCTTTCTTCAATTCCTTAAAGTTCTTGTTAAATAGATCTTTCACTTCCTTGGTTAGAATTACCCCAAGATATTTTATGGTGTTTGTGGCTATCATGAAAGGTGAAGCTTCTCTGATTTCCCTCTCTGCTTCTATATCCTTTGTGTATAAGAGGGCGACTGATTTTTTGCAGTTGATCTTGTATCCTGCCACATTACTAAAGGTGTTTATCAGCTGTAAAAGTTCTTTGGTGGAATTTTAGGGGTCACTTATGTACACTATCATATCATCTGCAAATAACGAAAGTTTCACTTCTTCCTTTCCAATTCGAATCCCATTGATCCCCTTATGTTGTCTTACTGCTATTGCTAGAACATCAAGCACTATATTGAAGAGGTATGGAGAGAGTGGACAGCCTTGTTGTGTTCCTGAGTTTAGTGGAATGGCTTTAAGTTTCTCTAAGTTTAATTTGATGTTAGCTGTTGGCTTGCTGTATATAGCTTTTATTATATTTAGGTATGACTCTTGTATCCTTAATCTCTCCAATACTTTTATCATAAAGGGATGTTGAATTTTGTCAAATGCTTTTTCAGCATCTAATGAAATGATCATATGGTTTGTTTTCTTTCAGTTTATTTATATGATGAATTACATTGATAGATTTTTGTATGTTGAACCAGCCCTTCATCTCTGGGATGAAGCCTACTTGATCATAATGGATAATTTTTCGGATGTGTTCTTGCATTCGGTTTGCCAGTATTTTGTTGAGTATTTTTGCGTCGATGTTCATGAGTGAGATTGGCCTATAATTCTCTCTCTTGGTTGAGTCTTTGTGCGATTTTTGTATCAGAGTTACTGTAGCTTCATAAAAGGAATTTGGCAATGCCTCTTCTGTTTCTATATTGTGAAATACATTAAGGAGTATAGGTATGAGGTCTTCTTGGAAGTTCTGGTAGAATTCC
>NW_004949096.1:13637190-13638606 GCF_000317375.1 Microtus ochrogaster | reverse complement strand
CCCAACCCTACGATGGCTCCCTTAATTAAGATATGTGCTTCCCTGCTCCCCTATCCTACCTTCCTGTATCCCAATCATCCCGTTGCCCCATTTCTATAAGGGCGTTCTTTACATGCTGTTTAAGGGAGTCAATCACTTTCATGAAGTCAATCTTTTCTACTTTTCTTGATTAAGGTGTTCATGTCCTCCCGTTGTGAGGTCGCTGGTTTCTGGTGGCTTCATTTTGCTTTTCAGATTGTTGGTTGAATTCTTACATTGGCGTCTGCCCATCTCCTCTTCCAAATGCTCCCTTATGGATCTTCTTTTACCGGATCAGGTCTCCTTGCCTACTGATGTACCTTCCCAGTGCTGGCTCTCCTGGTGCCAAGATTAGATCTCCGTTCCCAATGATGGCTCTCCCCAATGCTGGCTCTCCTGGCACCCAGATCAGGTCTCCATGCTTGTTGGGTAGCTCTTAAGCAAAGCGCCTACCTTGCTTGGTTCAGGCAGGCTATAGAAACAAAGGAACTCCCGCATGCTTGATTGCCCTGAGGATTCTGACCCAGTGCCCAGACAGGCTGGGCTGGGTTTTGTTATGTGCCGAAAGAGGACAGTGAGGCCGAAGTGGGGAGGGTTCTGGATGCAAGCTGGGTGGGATAGGAAGAAAGAGGCAGTATGCAGGGAGTAGAGGCCCTGCAGAGAGCCCAAGAAGGATAGGGGGTTGAGGAACTTCTGAGTTCCCTGTCCCGGGCTGGCGCGCGGGTTCAGAAACTCATCCCAATGTTGGCTCTCCTGGCACTGAGAGATCAGGTCTCTGTGCTGGTTGGGTAGCTCGCAAACAAAGCCCCTACCTTGCTTGTTGCAGGCAGGCTATAGAAACAAAGGAACTCCCGCCCGCTTGAGTGCCCTGAGGATTCGGACCCATTGCCCAGACAGGCTGGGCTGGGTGATGTCATGTGTCGAAAGAGGGCGGGGAGGGGGCAAAGTGGGGAGGGTTCTGGATGCAAGCTGAGTGGGATAGGAAGAAAGAGGCAGTATGCAGGGAGTAAAGGCCCTGCAGAAAGCCCAAGAAGGATAGGGGGTTGAGGAACTTCTGAGTTCCCTGTCCCAGGCTGGCGCTGCGGGGTCAGAAACTCACCCCAATGTTCGGACAAGAAGTTTTAACCCCATTTTTAATTTTACAACACTCCTGAATTATAAGTGACAGGAACAGGTTCCCTGTGTTAGTGAATTTCGCTGCCTTATCTCTCCAAGTCTTCGCTGCAAGTTCAATGTCATCATCATATGTAGCTTCTCATGGCTGGCTCCCCTATTGTTTAAGCATCATGTTGAGAAACTGATAAAGCTACCAGCTTTCTTCTTTGTGCTCCTGATCCTATTCCAAGATTGATTGACCTGTACCTCATGTACCTCATTTGTAATGTTTCTTCTTCTTCT
>NW_004949096.1:13632761-13636990 GCF_000317375.1 Microtus ochrogaster | reverse complement strand
CTCCTCCTCCTCCTTCTTCTTCTTCTTCGGTGAACAACAGAACTTTGGAGTTTGCATAATAGAATGACCAGTTATAAATATTATGTAGTTCATTCCCATCCTTAAAAAGATTAAATGTTCATTCAAAATTTCTTCCATGGGACACAATGTTTTGAGTTTGTATACTGATCGATATAGCGAAGCTGCATTTCTCTTTCTCAAAAAACAAAAACAAGAACAAAAAGAAAGGACAAACAACCCCTCAAATTAACCTCATAAATAATCCCATAGTTTGCATGTCTCACAATCAGCCTTGATTCTACTGAAGGACATTAAAGTGGTTTCTGCTTTAACAGTGTAGATGACATCTTTTCCTTCCTCTCTTCTTCTCTCTCTTTACTTTTATTTCATGTCTCCTTGTAATTCCTAGAATACATATCTAGAAGAATGTTTACTGTTAACATGGTGATTCTATATATAAATATTTAAAGATGCACAGAATTTTATTTGTAACATTTGGTTTATTTTGTAAATAGTTCTCATGATTCATTTACATTATCTTTCTGAGTGCAATTTTACTAAATGTCCATAAAGTAACAACATGACCAACATTTTCTGATGTTATCTGCAAAATGTGGAATCAGCAAAGCTAAGAGCTTTTGAGGCATGTGTATTCTATTCTCCTTACAGGAGCTCTATGACACATTCATTCCAGTAATTGTTGTAGGGACGCCTGTTTGTTCCTAACTGCCCAGCCCCCAAATAACACATAAACCATATTATTTGTGATACTGTTTGGATAGTAGCTTAAGCATATTTCTGGTTAACTCTTATATCCTAAACTAGCCCATCTCCATTAATCTCTGTATGGCCACAAGGCTGTAGCTTACCTGGTAAAGTTCTGGCATCTGTTTCTGGCCGGCTACATGGCTTTTCTCTGACTCCACCTTCTTTCTCGCAACATTCAGTTTAGTTTTACCCACCTAGCTCTTTTCTGCCCCGCTCCTATAGGTTCAAAGCAGTTTCTTTATTCATTAACCATTAAAAGCAACACATAGACATAAGGGCTTCCCACACCATTTCCTCTTTTTTGTTTAAATAAAAAGGAAGTTTTTAACTTTAACATAACAAAACTAAATGTAACAAAATAGGTGTCAAGCAAGAACTATGGTTAAAATATTTATATCTACTTTATCTTTTATCATAACTAAGGAAAACTATAATAGTAACTTATTTATTCTGCAACTCCAAAGACTCCAGAAGGATATAATATTACCTAAGTTAACAGAATGTACATTGTAAGCAACTTCCAAAACTCTAGAATTGACAGAGACGTCTCATTACCTTTACTTTCAACCAAAGTTCTTCTTACTATTAGGGCATCCAGTCTTTAGCTGATAGGCCCATTATATCCAGCAGACTTTTTCAAGAAGCAGGAAATTTAAATATGTGTTTTGCTTTGTAATGGTAAGTCTGTCAGTTGCTTTCTTCTGTGTCCTGCAAAATGTCTAGCATAATCTTTCATGAAGCAGGAACCTCAAAGTACCATCTCACTTTTATGCAAGTTGAGGAGTCATTTTTCTGTGAGTCTTGCATGTCCAGTTCATACAGCATAACATCTAGTAGTTCAGGCAAAAGCAGTTTCTGGCACAAATGGCTAACCAATGCCATAAGAATCCTCTTTGGTACCCATCTTCCTTTTGAAGTAATTGGTACCACCAGGAGCAGATGTGTCTCATTGTCATAAAAAGTCCTAAGTTATTAAAACAATTTAAATTCTATGTTCTGTAGTGTTTGAAGAATTTGAAGAATAACTAGAAATCTGAAATATATCTCTGTACATCTAGAAAATATAACTAACATAACTACAAGCTTGGCTACTATAGATGATTATATATTAACTTACATTTCTTAATTGTGCATTGCATTTATAAATGATCTGTGTAAACACAATATCTTAATCAAGAGCAGAAATACACATATAACAAAATTGACCTTAAATTTGCATCAATAAATCAAGATCCATACCAATGCAAATCTCTATAGCATACTCTTTTTTATATATAAACAAACATTTATAAACAATATTGGGAATATGGGCATAGTTCTCTTCAAATTGCTTCATGCTTTCTGTTGGACAATTTAATTTTTGAGGCTGCTCATGGGTCTTGGTCCATCAAATCACATTAGTCTGAAAGGATTCGAGCAGGTTCTTATCCTTTGTGGAAACAAAAGCAGAACCTCTTTTCCAAAGTAACAAATCCTTAGACCCAAATTTTGAGATCAAGATACCTTTATGTTGGTTTATCTTAGCAGCCCACACAATGAAATGTCTGTATGTACTTAGCTCCTTCACAGTCAAAAAAGTCAACACACGCACACACACACACACACACACACACACACACACACACACACACATTTTTCAGACTCTCCTAGTACATTCTATCTTTACATGACTTGTTTTCACACTATTACTTTTTAATATTTATTTTATTATCTTTTCCAAGCTTAGAAAATGTACTTTCAGTGACCCAGGATTCTTAGCTACTCAATCGTAAGTCTGAGGCAGAAGTGTCACCACAACCTCCTTTTCCTCCAGCCCTTTATTCTGCCATTGTTTATTATTCAGTATAGAGAGAATTTATGAATGACTCACTTCTAATGTTTGTTGATAGCTTCACACACTGAGTCACAGACAGAACCTCTTTGACACCTATTTTTCTTTTCCTCCATTCTTATCCCCTTTTGATAAACTAGGAAGAATGAAACTACTGAATATATCAATTCAGAATTCACACGCATCTGCCTCCCATTACTTCCAAAGTTTTATTATAACTTTTCAATGGAAATAGATCTAAAGCATTAAGCATGGTTGACATCATTATCCACGTTTCTGATTGGGGTTTTTGATGGTAACTAATGGTGCCATGATTTTAACCTATTAAAATACTTCCATATTATCATAAGGAATATATACCTAGCCCTACTATTTTATATAATTGATTCTAGTAAAAAGAACAAAATTACTTGAGTGGTTAGCACAAAATTATAACATTCCCAACAATAACCTACCATTTTCCATTGCTCATATTTCTAAAGAAATTTCTGCTGTATGTGGACTTCTCTAGTCCACATGTTTTGCAGTTATCTTCTGTCATTGATAATGTGTAACTAACTAATAGTCAGAAAAATATCCCAGGGCACACAAGGACATTGAAATATAGCTATTTTACCTGAGAATTTAACACTTAATTTTATTTAATTTTGATTTCTTTAATTTATAATTAAATAACCACATCCAGGTAAAAAATAAAACACCAATACAGCATTATATTTTCTTGATTCTAAAGTGACTTACTTGTTTCCTTAAATTGGTCCCAAACTAATCAGTTAAGTACACTCTTAACACAAAATCTTCCTTTGAATTGGAGATTCTTGCCGTAATAGAATCTACAATTGAATGGTGATCCAGAGAAAACCTGGTCTTTCTTAAGTTGTGTTTGCATTTTGTCGCAGTGCTAGGGAATGAAAATAAAACACTATCCTCTGACCTACAGCTTCAATATTTAGCCAAGGAAATAGCTACTCCCTATAAATACCAAGTGGTTAATCTTAGCCATGGCTAATGTGGATACTGTTCTCTGTACTCTCAGTCTGTGAGGGGGACAAGCAGGTAGACTTGTGTTGATTGCAAACTGTCCTGACCATTCAAAATGAGGGATTTTTTAGGATTATCTTAAGCGATCAAGGAGTAGTTTATGTTTTATTTTATTTACTCTCAAAAGCAAAGACAAACGAATAATTTTTTTGCAAATGTTATTGCCAAGAATATTCTCTATTACACATTTTAATTTTCTTATGAAACATATGGTGAACCAAAGTTTAAAGTGAAAAATTGACCACAAAAATTAAATTAAATTAAATTAAAATATATAGATATATTAAACAGTCTGTCAGCAACAAAAGCATAGAATAAAATACAATAAAGCAAAAAAGATAAAATCAAAAAGAGGGAAATCTATCTATTAATGAAGAAGAATCCAAAAAAATACAGTAAAACATAGCATTTTTAATCAAACATTAAAAAATATGATTTGAAATAATATATGTGTGTGTGTGTTTGTGTGAGTGTATGTATAGTTTTTAGCTCCTCAATCTTTCTCTTGTCAGTAAAACTATTTGTCATGATCAGTCTTCTACCTCCTTTCAGGCGTATGTGTGTGTGTGTGTGTGTGTGTGTGTGTGTG
>NW_004949096.1:13610584-13632661 GCF_000317375.1 Microtus ochrogaster | reverse complement strand
AGAGAGAGAGAGAGAGAGAGAGAGAGAGAGAGAGGAGAGAGAAATATGTTCTGAATTTAATAAACATTTATTGCCTTTTGCTTTATATAAAAGAAATTATTTTTCCTGGAGTAAGGATAGATAGTTTATCTGTTGCTATACCACTGAATAAAATGATACTCTCTCCTCAAACAACCATTAATTACCTATAATCCCTATTGAAGAACTAGGGGTTTTGTATGTAAGCAGTAACACACTAATCAATTATTTTCCTTTCATGTAGCTGTACATTCAAACTATCCCAGAGGCAGATTTACTATCTAGACTCCTTAGGTCTTCCCAGAATTTGGTAAACTTAAAAGCTGCACTTAACTGCGTTTTATTATGAAGTCGGGCATGGTGACTCTATAGTTTTATAGTTGAAATTTAAGCTTTTAAGAGAGATAAGAAAACCATTAGTGTTTACCTGATAAAGAAATGGCTAAACAATGGAAGAAATATATCTTTGCTTCCATAATCCATTCTTCTAAACAGCAATACCAGAACTAAAGAAACAACATAAAAACGAAAGTTCCATTTATTAATAGCAAAAATCACATAAACAGCAAGACTACTATTTTTATTTATTTATTTATTTATTTATTTATTTATTTATTTATTTATTTTTTTGGTTTTTCGAGACAGGGTTTCTCTGTGGCTTTGGAGCCTGTCCTGGAACTAGCTCTGTAGACCAGGCTGGCCTCGAACTCACAGAGATCCGCCTGCCTCTGCCTCCCAAGTGCTGGGATTAAAGGCATGCGCCACCATCGCCCGGCACAGCAAGACTATTATGAGCCTCACTATTTGCAACTGTTTATGTATATGTTTCACGTTTTTCAGTTCAAGTAGAAAGGCATTGCCAAGTCATAGGCTCAATTTCACAATCTACCAACTAATTAAAAAATAGTCTATGAAATTTGTGATCGGTCACATATTTTTTTTTATGTCTTCATGGGCACTTCTTGCCAAAATATATAAAAGATACAGAATGAATTAATATTCCATATACACTTGAAATTTTATGACTCTCTCACTGTGTGATATTGTGGAAGAATCCTAGAATGCATAGCAGGGAATGACCATTCTGGACTACATTAAGTGTGCCAAGCCTGAGTAGCTGAGACCCCACTGTGGATGGTACGGTGAATGACGAGGTCTTGTGATGCTAAACAGACTCAGAATCTTTGCTCTGTCCTTTCGGGTAGGGAAAGCAGAAAGGATGACTAACAGATCCAATAAGGGAACATTACATTGGATTTTTTCATTCTAGTAAAAACATCTCAGTGGGGAGATAAAAGTGCATTTCCTATTTTCGCCAGAATGGAGACATGATTGTCGGAAGAGTGTGGGTACTTTATAATTCATTTTGCACTAATCTCTTTTTTGATATCTGAGCACAAGAAAAAAAGAAATACTTCTTTCATAATACAGTTGGAGGCCATGGAAAATGGACTTCATTTCCAGACATTTTGTATTATGAGCTTCATTCTGACAATCATTTTGAAAGAGAAATGGAAATGTCAGCTATTAAAAAGGCATTAACTTCCAAATTACAATGACAACATTAACGTTACTTAGTATATCTACAGGGAAAATCCCTTCCTAAATATTTGTCTAAGGATGCATCTCTTTATATTCAGCCTGTTCAGCTCTTGTCTTCAATTGTGAAATTGATCTATAATTGTTATTATCAGGGCTAATAAAGTCACAGGAGTTTTTCCAGCTAAGAGAAAAATGAAAAACCATGTAAAGTTCATCTATCTTTGGTTGGACTTTTAATTAGTAATATTTTTGTTTGATCATACAAATGTACAGACAATATGTAGAATTTTGCAGGCCAGCCAAAAATAGGAACAAAGACATAATATCAAGAAAAGAGAAGTACCTTGCATGAAAGTGTATTATAAGTAGTTGCACTTAAGAAATACATAGCAGATGACCATGAAAATAAAAATGGAGGATTTTATACACACACACACACACTTATACAGAAATATACACACATATACACACCCAATTTTATACCATGGAAATGGAGGACAATATATATATATATACATATATAAACACATATATAAATATAGGTATATAAATATATATTGAACATTATTATTATGAATATTTCAGATTAAGAATCAGCAACATCTTGAGTGAAAAGCACTTATCAAGATGAGTTTCATAACTGGAAAAATTCATACTGGGTCTCTATTTGAGATACAGAATGAATTCAATTTTAGATACTCATTCCTTGAATTTTCTTTCTCTCTCTCTATCCCTCTCTTATATTTTTCTCTTTATTTATTTTTTGTTTTTTTTTTTTCTTTAAAACAGCTTTGGAACCTGTCCTGGAACTAGACCTTGTAGAAGAGGCTGGCCTCGAACTCATAGAGATCCGCCTGCCTCTGCCTCCTGAGTGCTGGGATTAAAGATGACGCCAACACCAACCAGCCTAGTCCTTGTCTTTTCACACAGTAGAATACCTTTGTCTTTCCTGGAGACTTCTATGATTGGAAAATACACCAAGAATTTATGCTGTCAGGAAACTCTATATATCCCCATTAAAAACTATACCCCACAGCAGTGCTTCGTGGCTCTGTTTTATGACTAAAAATATCTCTTACACACTCTAAGAGACTGGGACTTTTGCTAGACCTCACAGACTAAGTTAATAATGCCCTTAAGATGACTTAAGACTTAGACATGCTAGCCTGCTGTGTACTCAGTATGTTATTTAACCTTCCTTTAAAATAACGATATAACAACCAAACTTACTGACCTTGAATTTCCTATGTAATTAGGTTTTGGAACCTAATTCAGTATGTTCAGTACATTCCTACATTCTTAAATTACATACTCTTCCATACTCGTCACCCTGAAAATGCATGTGTGTCATATTAATCATTTGCTGAGAAAAAGAACACACTGGAAGCAGTCTTAACAATTAATATTCACCTTAAAAGTTAAACACGACATATGGATATTGGTTGAAAATCAAAGATGTTTATAGTACTGTTTGTCATCTCAGTCAGCTAGGGACATTTGGACTCAGTCACTTAATTTCTTTTAATACTCCACTAAAGATTTCTTCAAAGGATCCCTCCTTCCTTCCCCAATGTAAGGCTATCTGTGCTGTTCAGTACACAAAGAGAAAATCCTTTGTTAGGGACAAACCTAGACACAGACACAGAGACCAATTTCTAGACAGTCTCCAGGCAGACACAGATTCAGACTTATACAATAGAGAGAGAGGAGAGGCAACACAGGAGAGTGAAGCAGAAAATTTAAATCTGGGTTTCGTTATTGGTTAACTTACAGCAAGATGAAATGCTTTGATTTCTCTCTTTAATGTGGCACCTTTGCATTATTGGTGACTCGGAGTTTATTATTGTGTTCAAACTGACTCCATTTTCTTACCAGGAAACTGGAGCTAGATATAGGAGTGATTTCAAAATACTTGGATCCATAAGAACTAAAAATAAGAAACAAAAGCAAGTCAAAGAGAAGTTGTCAAGCTGGGGAAAGACCTCACCTTGTAAATTTCTTGCCAAACCGAAGTCCTTATCTCCAGAACCCATATAAAAGTTGATGTGGCAGGGTGTGCCTATAACCAGGCTCCGGTGCAGTGGGTGCCAAAGTACAGAAAGATTCTTTAGATGCCTTAAAATGGTGGCCCTAGGTTCAGTGCAAGACTCTATCTCAAAAACATATGGGGATTTTAGCAGTAGTAATGTTTCCTTTATGAACGAGGATGTCTTTGCATTTGGTACACCAGTTTTAAGAATTGCAATGTCTGCTTGGTGAATTTTTCTTTTGATGAATATGTAGTGTTCTTCTCTATCTCTTCTGGTTATTTTTGGTGTGATGTTGCCTTTTCAGATATTAAAATATCTTAAACTTCCTTGATTCTTGTGTCCTTTTCTTGGGATACCATCTTTCATTCTTTGACAACAGAAGGATGGATCCTATTTTCTAAATCAATCTGTTAGTCTCCTTTTTTTTGGGTTAGGGTGGGAATTGGGAGAGTAGACTAATACCATTAATTTTGAGAATTATCAAAGAACAGCATTAACTCTGATTCCATTTATTTTGTTTTTAATGGTGTGTATTTTCCCTCTTCTTTCTTATTTACTACCCTGGTGTTATTTATTCCATATATTTTCTTGGAAGTAGTTAACCTCTTCAGGTTGCAGTTTTCTTTCTAATGCCTTCTGTAGAGCTGAATTTGTGCATAGATCCTTCTTGAATTTAGTTTTATTGTTGAATGTTTTTCTTTATTCATCTATTGTGATTGAATATTTTGCTGGACATAATAACCAGGGCTGGAATTTGTGGTGTATTAATATTTCTAAAAGATCTGTTCATGCCCTTCTGGTTTTAGAATTTTAATTGAGAAGTCACGTGTTATTTTAGTAAGTCTGCCTAGAGATGTTATTTAGATTTTTTCCTTCTATCAGATATACAAACCATACTTAAGGAAGACCCCATGCCAAGCAGTAGATGACCAACTTCAAATGAACTTAATGGTATTTTATGTCATAAAGCTTAGTTACCTTTTATTGATTATGGTTTCCAATTTTGTGTTTTTATGGTGTATGTGTATGTGTGTGTGCTCTTTTTCTTTCTGTTTGCATGTTTGCTTTGTTTTATTCTGGTTTGTTTGTTTGCTTTTATTTTCTTATTTGTTTTCTAAGGAGAGAAACAAAAAGAAGGCATGAAGATGGAGGGGTGAGATCAGCAGGATATGGGAGAAGACAAGGGAGGGAAAATTATGATGAGAATATCTTGTATAAAAATAAATTAAAGAGGAAGAAAATATATAACATGGGGAAAGGTTGAGGAAGACATCCAAATACCAGCACTCACAAAATATTCAAAATTAAAATGTCAGTTGTACTATCTACCATTTCAGCCAATATTCTTAAAGACTGATTCTGCTTGTGTTCCTGAGATGCAGTTCTCTTTCCTGAAAATCAAGTGGTTCTAATCTAAGAGTTTAGTCCTGTTTGAAAAAAGGGGACTGAGGAAGGGAAGGATATTGGTTTAGGCCTTGAGCCACCTTATCATCATTCCTAAGAAATATAGAGAAGTTTCACAGCGATGATTATAAACACAGAAGTAAACATTGTTAAACACACAAAAAATTGCTATTCATGTCTTGTTTATGCATCTATTGCTAGGAGATATAGTGACACAGCATGATTCCTGATCACCTAGATCAGGCAACCTTCCCTGTCCATCCCCCTTTTATAGTTTTCCCTGAGCTAACTCAGAAAAGTGAAAATCTTACAGGTTCCATCTCCTAGACAAAGAATAAAAGAAAGCAAATGATTGATGACAGGGAGATTTAACCTTTCCCAAATACGAACCCCCTTAACGGTTATCCGGCACAAAGTGGTAGCCTCTAAAATCATATAAACTTAAACAATAAAAAGTGAACAGAACAGGTTTTACTTAAATGTTTGTGCATCTCTCTCATTAGTATATATACATAAACATACATATGCATTATATATATAATGATACACACATATATAGATTTTAATTTAGCAAGAAGAAAGAACATGTGAGAGACTGAAAAAGTAATGAAATTATATTTTAACTAAAAATATGCTAAAATGGCCTTACTTTAATTGTGTTGAGATATTCTTGAATTTTTTAAAGATTTACATTAAATTATTTTCATGTGTGCATATATGTGTATGTATATGTGTGTCTGTGTGTGAGAGAGAAAGAGAGAGACAGACAGACAGAGAGGGAGAGCATGTTCGTATAAGTGCAGATGCCCCAAGTGGCCAGAAAAGGGCACTCCTCTGGAGTGAAAATTCAGACAGTTGTGAGTTCAGTACTCTTCAAGAGCTCTAACCTATAAACTATCTATGAACTGTGATATTCTGAATCATCTTACCCTTCAGAAATCCTAGACATGGAATTTAGTAATCTAGCAAAAAGCTAAGCAGACTTCAACAGAAAAGTACAATCAATGATGTGGTGTGTCTATTTTAGCCACTTACTTTTCTTTCCTATTCCAATTATCTGTCTCGTGTGTCCTTAAGTTGATTAAAGCAATATCTTTGAACTTTATTTTACAATGGCATCTGACTCACATCGATGTCCTAACATTGTCTTCCCTCCATATTGCTAATCACTATTTAGTCTTTCTGATCATTGCTAAGAAAACAAACAGATATAATGAACTAAGTCCATGAATTTTGAATGATATTTACTGCTCAATTCATTCATGGCCCTGAGATTACTCATAATTTAAGACAATTCAGGAGGCAACCCAAAAGATCCTTTTATTTGTCTTCTTTTGATCGTTGGAGTATCCTGAATGTAACAGATAACAGTAAATTCCTAGGTGGAGTTGATTAAAACTACCTTCCTTTTATTCCACCCCACCCTTCTTGTTCTGATAGTCGGGAATACTGTAATTGTTCAACATGCGTCAAAAGCAATGGTAGAAAATTCTAACTCATAAACATCTCTTATCTTTTCACACTCACATCAGATATCATTAGTTCATCACTGCATACAAACACAGGCTTAGAATTCTCATCTCAGCCTTTTAGACAATCGCCAAGGAAGCATCATATGTTGCCATGGTTATTTATTATAGTGTGTGTGTGTGTGTGTGTGTGTGTGTGTGTGTGTTTGAGTTGTTGAGGCAAATACATACATCCAAGCCTGCACATTCCCTTTTCTCTTTAGGATTAAACTTAACTATAAAGTCAGTTCTACTAGCTCTGTTATAGAGATATCTTCAAAATTACGTGAGCTGTCCAATATGATTTGAATTTCAGGAAACAAAATCCCAAGATGGAATTCATCTTGACCTATAACTGTGGCAGCATAAAACATTAGGAAAATGTACTTGAGTGAACCGCTCACTTCTCTGTCCTTTGTGATCATTACAAGGACACATAGTATATTGCTATCCTTGATGTAATAGCTTATGCCAATTTTTGTTAGAAATTCATCATCAAATTTAGACCACTGAGGTGAACCCTTAAAATTTTTATTACAAAATGAAATTAAATATACTTTTCTCAAATGTTTCCAAATTGCCATAACATACGTAAGTTACCCAGTTGTTACCAGAATCTGACTTCACCATTTTTAACTGAAGAGTCCTGGATAAAGCTGATTATGTTGCAGTACTTTTATTTTAAACCACGTTGCCATCATATCCAGGATGTCTAGGGCTAAATGTTAGTATTTTGATCTTCCATTGGCTATAAAGATAAATGAGCTGTTTTTCTTTTTAAGTTAGATGACTTGCCCCATGCTTTAAATCTTTTACACAGATCCACCCTAAATCTTAAAATTAAAAACAAATAAAAAAAAACAAAAAGCAAAAAATAAATAAAACAAACAAAAAAAATCAAATCAAAACAAAACAAAAGCTGTAAAATACATTCAGCAATCTAGGGAAATTGCTTAAAAATTATTGTGAATCACATAATTAACTGCAATTTACTTATAAATAATTGGTGGCACAGAGAAGTTTGAAAATGTGTGCCTAAGGCCATCAAGCTGTTGCATGGAAGGATTAAGTTTGAAATGAGATCTGCTTTCTTAAATAGGAACACACTTTGTGATTCCAGAGTACAACAAAGAGAGAGCCCTGTTCTTCAGGTCTTCAGGACCCAGAAAACTGAGTTGTTCTCTTCTCCTTAGCCAACTCAGGTCATGCTAACATTCCAGTGTTAGCATGATAGTAAGACAGACATGTTAACACAGAAAAAATCATGAGGTTTTACAGGACTAAATGTCACAATATTAACAACCATGTTTCCAAAAGGTACAGCTTTCCTGGATTTGGTACTCCATTGGCAGGGTTGGTTTTTCAAATAAAATTTATGGCTATGTGATTCTAGATATTAAATATTTGACAAACTATGGATACCATATATTTGAATGCAATGATACATTTGGTAATATTTATTTTTTTTATTTTTTTTAATTTTATTTATTTATTTATTTATTAAGGATTTCTGCCTCCTCCCTGCCACCCCCTTCCCTTTCCCTCCCCCTCCCCGATCAAGTCCCTCTCCCTCATCAGCTTGAAAAGCAATCAGGGTTCCCTGACCTGTGGGAAGTCCAAGGATCACCCACCTCCATCCAGGTCTAGTAAGGTGAGCATCCAAACTGCCTAGGCTCCCACAAAGCCAGTACGTGCAGTAGGATCAAAAACCCATTGCCATTGTTCTTGAGTTCTCAGTAGTCCTCATTGTCCGCTATGTTCAGCAAGTCCGGTTTTATCCCATGTTTTTTCAGACCCAGGCCAGCTGGCCTTGGTGAATTCCCGAAAGAACATCCCCATTGTCTCAATGTGTGGGTGTACCCCTCGCAGTCCTGAGTTCCTTGGTCGTGCTCCCCCTCCTTCTGCTCCTGATTTGGACCTTGAGATTTCTGTCCGGTGCTCCAATTTGGGTCTCTGTCTCCTTTCATCGCCTGATGAAGGTTAATATTCAAATCAGATTAAAAATATCTGTTTTGCTAAGCGTTTGTGCCTTATTTTATGGTGTAAATATTCAATTTTTTTTGCTTTTTAAAATTAAATTTAATTTTATAGTATACAAACTTTAAAAATGTATATGTATTCATGGCATGCCATATGATTTTTGAATGTATATGTACATCTTATACTTTAAATGTGGGTAAACCTATCTATCCTAAAGCATTCATCATTTTTTATGGCAAAACATTACAAATTCTCCCAACTATTTAGTATTAGCATTAACTCTACAGTGTCATTATTCACAGCCTTTCTCCTCTTCAATTCCACATCACACATCCATAGGCTATCTGACTACAGTGCAGTACTCACTCATCACACTCTCTCATTTCTCCCTCCTGCTTACTCCCCCGCCTCCTAGAGCCACTGTTCTTTCCTTTAGGAAAATATCTGTGATACAAGTAAGATCAGGTCATACTCATCATTCTGAGCCTGGTTAATTTCCTTTAGCATAAGGATCTCCAAATTAATTCTTTTTTTTTTTTTTTTAGGGCTAAACAGTTTTCTAATGTGTGTAAAAGCAACACATTTTCTTTATTACATTATTCACTTAGCTGAGGAGTATTTAAGTTGTTTGTATTAAAAATCCTAAAAGTAGGGGCACTAAATGTGAGAAGGTGGATATATCTTTGACAGAACTATTTCATTAATTATGGATATATACTATTTAGTGAGGTTCGTAGGTCACTGGGTAATTTTATTTTTATACTTTGAAGAAATTTTACACAGTTCTTCATAATGAATTTACAAATCTATATCCCTCCAAATATTACATAATTATTTATTTTTACATGTTCTCATGGGAGCTTTTGAACATTTTGAGGGTTTGTTTGTCTTGAAATATCTATTCTTAATGATGTTGAATATAATCATAGTGTTATTTTTATTTCATTTTCCTGATAATAGTGATATTGAAATTTTTCTCATGTCTATTATTTACAGTTATTTATTAAGTTTTGATTTTGTTATATTAAACTTATTTAGTTGGGCTATTTGTCTTCTTGTCCATCAATGTATGTGTGTGTGTGTGTGTGTGTGTGTGTGTGTGTGTGTGTGCATCTGTGTGCTTGCATGTGTGTGGATGTTATATTACTTACATTCTCTGGGTATTAATTCCTTTTAAATTTAGAATTTATGAACATTTTCCCTCCCATCATAGGTTATGTCTTCATTCTGGTAGTGGTTTGCTCTAGAGGTCTTATCCAAAGAGAAGGTCTTCTGTATCCCAAGCGCCTGAATTATCCCTCTCTGCCTCCTTCTTGAAAGTTTAGAGTTTAAAATCTAACATTTAAATAGCTACTGAATTGAGAGCTTTTCAATCAATGAAAACAGAGGTCTAGCTTCATCTTCTGCATTTGAATATCAAATTTACCCAGCAACACTATGATAATGAATGTCTTTTCTCATTTGGGTGTCTTTCGCTTCAGCTGAAAATCAGTTGACTTTAGGTGGATAGGTTGGCATGAAGGATTACAAATTTCCATTTATCTTCATGTCCATTTTTATGCTGATCCAATTCTATTTTGATTGCCAAATATGTGAAGTACACTTTAAAATCAGGTAGCTTAATATCATTTTGGCTATGCTTATGCAATTCCAAGACAATTTCATATTTTATACCTTGATTAACAATGCCACAGGTATTTTTGAAAGGATTGCAATAAATCTGTTGTTCACATTCTATGATGGCTAATTTTTATTGTTATCTTGACAAGATTCAGAATCATCTAGGAGACATACCATGGGTGTGTCTCTGAGCACAGTTCTAGAAAAGCTTAACTGAAGAGAGAATAAACTTTCTAAATTCAGGTTTTACCAACCATTTAGCTGAAGACCAAGATTAACTGAGAAGAGTAAAAGGAGGAAACCATACTAATGTCAACACTACTCTGTCTTGCTGCTTTCTGACTGTAAATGATTGGAGCGTGACCACATGCTTCTACTATCATGGCTTCCCTAGGGCTGGGAAGATAGTTAAGAGGCTAAAATGTGTAAAGTGACTGTGATACAAACATAAGACTAGAATAATTGGTCAGAGGACTCTAGAAACACCCAAAACAATACAGGCCATAGCCCTTGTTCTTGGTTGGCTCCCATAATTAGATAGTGATGCGCTTTGACTAAAGACACAATTCACTTTAGATGCAAAATACATAGAAATGTATTTTGAACCTATCTGGTATCAGTCTTCCTGCTGGCTGTCCTACATCACATCAGAAGACATTATGAAGACTTGAAGGCTATAATACTGACTTGATGGCAAGCAATGTCCAGTGAGGCAGTCATGATAGGAAGGTTATGCAGTAAACCAACCATTGTCTGATTGGATATGAAGCCTGCTGCACAGGAAAGATGTCAAGGATGGCACTGTAAACCTGGTTAAAATCTTATGCCTGGGGATAAAATAGCCCCCAGGAGGGAAATTTGTGTTTGTTGTTTTAGTAAATGGTTATACTGTCAAACAGAATTTCAATACTATGTTTATGCTCATAGATTGGTATTGTTCTATGCTTTAATCAGAAAAGCTTTTTTTACAGTGAGCAGTATTTAAAACAAAGACATATAATAGATCAAACTGTTCAGTACAAAAAAATATAAATATACATTATTAATATCTAAAAATGAGATGATGATAAGCAATGATATTAAACTGTGAGGCAAGTCAGTTAGTAAGTAGCAGAATGTTTCCCAGAAAGTGGAACAAAAGCTCTCAGGGATGAGAAGGGCTCTATTTGCCTTCTAGGACAATGGGTTGATTCACTTTTTGCTGGAATAAAATGGTTGAGAAGAAATGTAGAAAAATGAGGACAAATCATGGAGAAGAAATGTTCTAGTGTTAGTTATTTTATTAACTGCTGTGACAACATACCTGACAATAGCTATTTAACAAAGAAAGGTATGTTTTGATTTATGTTTTTGAGAATATAGTCTATCATAGGGAGAAAGGCATAGCAGGCATCTGAGGTGGCTGGACACACTGAGTCTATGGGTCAAAGGACAAATAAAGATGAATGGTGATGATAAAACACCTTGTTCCCTTGGTTCAGTCTGAGGTCGCAGACAATATGATCTTTCAGTTAAACCTTTCTGGAAATGCCTTCATAGACACACTCAGAGTTTTGAAAAACATTTTTAGAAGTTTCTTAGGTGATTTCAATCAAGTCCATATTGAAGAATGCCACTGCAACTCTATCCCCTTCCAAAGTTAGGACAGGAACTCAAATAGCACAGGAACTTTGAGGCAGAAGCTGATTCAGAGGCCATGGAGAAATGTTGCTTATTGGTTTGTTTCTCATGGCTTACTCAGTCAGGTTTCTTAAAGAACCCAGGACCCTCAAACCAGTGATGGCCCCATCCTCAATGGGCTGAGCCCTCCCACATCAATCACTATTTAAAAAAAGGCTCCAAAAGGTTGCCTACATGTTTATGCAGGACTTTTTTTTTTCAGTTGAGATCCACTTTTCCATGATGACTCTTGTGTCTAACTGATACAAAACTAGCCAGGACAGTTCAGCTCATCATGGATGCCTTACCAAAGAAGACATTGGTTGGCTACTCCCACAAAATTTGTGTCACTACTATACTAGCCTGTCTTGTGGCCAAGTTAGGCCACCTATATCCCTGTCCAGAGTCACCTGAGCATTCCCAATTCCCAAGGAGTGCCTGCTGGAGTTGGGTAAGTGAAGAGAGGGAGAATTTACAGGAAGATCTTTGTGATGCACTGGAAATGGTGGTAGAGAGGAAATGATGCCTCCAGCGGGTGGACTGCTACTGAACAGGGACTGGACTGAGTGGAGACAATGGAAAGCTCTGCAGTTAGGTTTCCTGCTTCCCTGGCCAGACTGTTGAGGATGGTGGTGGTAAAGTGTGCCACAGTGTGTGTGTGCAAGACAAAAAGTGTATGTAGGAGCCAGTTTTCCCCTAGACAATATAATTTGTTTGTGGAATCAACCTCATATTTCCAGACCTGTTAATAAATACTCTTACCTGCTGAGCTATCCTCCAAACATATCACATTTTTTTATTGAGCTATATATTTTCTCCCCTCCTTTCCTCTCCCTTCCCCTTTTACCCTCTCTCATGACCCCCATGGTTCTAATTTTCTTGTCTTTCTCTACTTCTCACATCATATCACATTAAACTGAACATTCTTTACAGGGTCCCAAAGTCACTTGTTTATCTCATGATGCAAAATTTATTTTATATTCATCTCCAATTCTTCAAAATTTTAAGAACCTCAACAGTGTTGAAAGATCCAAAGTCTCTTCTGTGTTTCAGGGCTGTCTCCAAAACTGTTGGTCCCTCTAAAATTATAAAACTGTTGCATTCTTCCATAAACACAATAGCAGAGAGAATGTCCTGTGTTTCTCCAAAGGGTGCTTCTCTATCCATTACAGATATATTTACACCTCCCTGTTCACAACTGTAAAGCTCCCATCCTTATGGAGCTGCTCATTTTTCATATCTATCTGCTCTAGTTACTGTTCTTTCTTGCTGTAGACCTGGGCTACAATCCTGAGTAGCAACACAGCTTAAATATTATCTTATTTGACATGCTTTTTTCCCCAAACAAATTATTTCATTACTTTTGAATCCAGCTTCATTTAAGTTCAGGAGACATGGGTACAATTTAGTCATACTTTATCGTGACTACCAGACTGTATCGTGAATAACCTCTACACTAGCTGGCAATAGAGCCAGTGTTTTCCTCTGAAATCTCACAAGCTATATCTCTACTTTCTGCATTTCTGTCAGCATTTTTATCTTTTAAACTGCTTTCAGAATAGTTCATTCATCTTTGTTAAATGTACTTTATAATCATTCTAACCTATTTTTTTTTACTTTCCTTTCTAAAACTATTTAGAGCCTCTGAGCTACATAATCAAAATTATCACAGGAACCCCATTCTTAGTTCATATTGGTTATATTTCTCATTACCAAGATAAAAAAAAAACAGACAAAAGCAACTTCAGTACTGGCTTAGCCTGACAACATTTGCAGGCTCAGTCACCAATGCCCTGGAAAGTTGGTTAGCACAAGTGTGAAGATGTTGGTCACATTGTATCTGTAGTGAGGGAGTAGAGATTAATGTTGGGTCTCCAATCATTTCTTCTTTACATTCCATTCGGGAACCGTCTGTGGGATGATGTCATCCTTGCAGAGATTGAATGCTTCCTACTTAGAATTTATATGGAAATATCCCCACATACATGTATGTGACAGCTTTTTTTCCCCCTTAAATAAGAATATATCAAATCAAGTTGGCAATGCCGATTACATGTCAGTGTCATTGACTGGGGTAAAAAAGAAATAGTCCTCCAGTGTTGGGTTTTTCAACAGAGGCATGGTTCCACACCCTGTAAGTGGGTTTCAGATTCCACTGTGGATTCAGGTTGCCCTGAGTGATGGTTAAAATGAAGTGTAGGCTCCATGTAGCAGAATGGAATTAAGAATTCTTGGTAAGATTCACAAATTCAGATTCCTAATGAATTCCCAGGGCTGCTGATCTTTATAATCATAGAGACTACTGTTCTGTTACTCATGCCATTCATGCCAAATCCCTGTGAATCCCTTAATTCTCACCGGAGTGGAGATTAAGATGCTATCAAAAAGAAACAATAAATTTCCTTTGGCAGAAAATATCAGGAGCTCAAAACTGGTAAGCATTGTTAGCCATAGTTTATCTTATATTTATAAATTGCTAAAAGAATTAAGAGTTCACAACACAAAAATATATGCTATGCATTACATATATTAATTAGCAAATTTTCCTGTTCACAATTTATAGATATTCTAAAATATTATGTTGTCAATGATACACAAATATGCATTTTATATTTGTACACTAAAAATGAAAAAAAAACATTAAAGCTATCTTTAATATAACATAGAAGCTAACTAAAGCTTTTGGTAATTGACTGCTATGTGAAGAGGATTCTCTGAAGATTTCAGTGCGAGTGCTGGTAGAAGAACTTCCACATTAGAATACCAGAGGTGAAAGGTATATGAACTAATCTGGACAGAGTTGTAGTATTCAAAGACTAGCCTTTGTGCAAAGCAGCTTTGGTTCTCCCAGAGGACAGCTAATAAAGTAATATGATCAAGCATGGTACTTCAACGACACAGTGACCCTGCAGACTGAAGCACAGAGAGTCGGGGAGTGATTTATAATGCACGTTTAAAGAGGTACAGGAGACATCGGGCTGTTCTTTTGGCCACAGCATGAATGCAATCACAGAGAAGGGAAGTGGATCAGGAACAAGCATTTACCAAGACAGAAAGGTGCGGGTGCCTGGTGCACTATGCAGCAGCAAGTGAGGGGCTCAAATGTACCTGCTGTAGCCCCAGTTCACTGTCAGCACTTTCCCTAATATGTGTTTGCTCATGTTTGCTATTCACACGCGCTTATTTAGAAATCTTAGTTGTCTTAGACTTAGACAAAAAAGAAAAACATGGCTTTTGTTTGTTTGTTTGTTTTTCACAACTTAATTATCGCTAGCGATTTTATTATCTCCCAGACTAGTCTATTTGGGCTACAGTGAGAAAATATCACAGACTGGGCAATTTAAGCAATTTTACTTCTCAGACTTCTGGAGAGTAGTTCATAATCAGGCTGCTTGTGGATTTAATTTCTTAGAAGGATTTTTTTTTCTCGCTTTCATATGGCTGCTTTCTACATTTATAAAGTGTGGAGCAAGAAAAATGAGGTAGGACTGTAGCTTTCTTTCATCGAAGACATTAATCTAATTGAATTAGAAAACATCATTTTCACTTCAACTGACTTTAATGAAAGGACTTTTTGCGATCCTCTTTGCCAAATACAAATACATTTTGGTGTATGCCTTCAGAATATGAATTTGGGTGAATACAGACAATAATAAAGACTTAGTGAAGACTCAGGAAAAGTCTGTGAAGCTTGTTGTAAGATGGAGGCTAAGAAAATATTAAACTGAGTCACAAACCATGTGATTTTGCAGTGAGTTATGCACATATTTATTTAACAAATAATAACTATATTTATTCATATTAAATGAGAAAAATAATTAAATGACTCAAGTAATAGATTTTTAAATGAATAATATTGGTTAAATATGTAATATGACATAGACATGATAGCTATTTATTTGGAATGCATATTCTTTATTTCTGCATCATGTTGTAGTGGGCAAGCTGAAGTCACGTCACTTTTTAATTATTAAATTGCAGAGTGTCCCTGCAAAAATTGGAATGCTATACAACTTGAAGACCTATCCTTATTCACCATATCTGACAATTAAGAAGAAAATCTGAATAGTATATTACAAATGAAAAAAGATATTAAATAGTCCATTTGGTTCACAAAGCATGTAATGTTTTTCAAAGAAATCTCAGAGATATTAAAAATCTCAGCATGATAGAATTTCTGATATTTTTCCTTTTACTTTCTCTTCTTTTTATTTGTAAGCCCTTTGAACTTGAAAATTACTTCTTTTATACAGCTATCTAAACCTTTCCCTTTTTAATGTCAAGTTTTTACAGCTCAAGAGAATAGAAATTGGATTTGAGTAGGAAGAGAAAAGGTAACCAATTAAAATTTATTTATCAACTCAAGGAAAAAGAACAGTGATCTATCATAAGATGGTAAATAGATTAGTGTTACCTCTAATGAGGTTTACTAGTTTTCAACTCAATTTTCTTTGTGAATTTTATGTTATTTGGCTTCCCTGCTATTTCATTTATTACAAAAAATTATTAGATACAACTTTAAACTCTGTTTTTTATATTCAAATATTCAATGTAGATTTTCAAAATGGATAAAAAGAGGGGTGTGTTGGAGTAAATTATACTATTAAACTTCAGGTAGTAAAAGAAAAAATAGAAATAATTTTGGTTAGATGAAGGGTAGTCATTGAGAGATGCTCGGAATAATAAATGAAAATATGATGTCACTGAGACTCATTCTGTTGTAGGCCATTCAAGGTGTTTGCTTGTATGGGAGAGTTTGTAGTCTGAATACTGCATCATTGGTTATTGCTGCTACATTTACTTAAATATTCTGTATGCCACCCACTCTTAAGTTGATAACTTCTCTTTCATTATTATTTACATAATATATGTACACACAGATATACGTATATACATACATGCATGCATATTCGGCTGTTTGCTGACTCTTTTTTATTTCTTGAATATACATGGTTTCAGTGATGACCATTCCCCATAGAATAACCTATGAGAGAGCTTATCCCTGGGAGGACTAATTCTCTTCCTCTCAGTTGTCATTAGTTTCTTACAGTTATGTCTAGAACTGGAACCCTGAAAAAATTTTCCCCTTTAACTTGAACCTGTCCATTGACATTATTATTTTTCAGGTCTTCTTTTTTATGTGCCATTTCTATGAGAGAAAATTATACAGCATAGTTCCTGATAATCCTGCTCTGAATTTTTCTGCCCCTTCTTCAGTGATGCTTCTTAAGCCACTGTTATAGTGGCTATGATATTGATTGTCTGTTGAAACTGTACTTCCCAAGATTTCTTCATTGTCTCTAGCGCTGGCTTTCTGTGTTGGTCTCCATTTACTGTAAAGAGAGATTTCGTGAAGAGCAGTGGAAGTTATACTTCTCTGTGGACGTAAGGAAAAGATTTAGAATAAAATAGGAAATGTTGGTCAGCAAAGTAAAGTGCCCAAATTCTTTTATGAATTCCATTGTTCCTTAGTAATACCTTATATAATTATTAATTTCATGTAGTTTATACAGTTGCTCATTTTTAATATCTAAGAATCACGCATCTGTTTCTTAATAAGCTTTGCATGAAAGATGAAAAGACTTGTTGAAGGATTTTATTTAGACTCTAAAATAAGGAATAAATGATATTTTCTGTAGTAGTCATCTAAGCTACTTTAAAAAAATGCAATCCCCATTTGCAGAAATGTGGGCTACTCAATTTGTAAATGAAAATTGAATCACACTGCACCTTTTTTAGCATATTGTAGAATATTTATATACCTAATTCATCAACCACTCCAGAACATATTCTGAGTTTTCAAAATGCTTCAGTCCTGTGTCCTTGTTTTGTATTCATTTTTTGCAAGATTATAAAATCAACGGTACAATTAGAATCCTTCAGGAGTGGATGTATTCCCATCCCTTCACCATTTTACTTGGTAAAAAATACAGGAGTCATGGCTTTGTCAAAAAATATTCTTAAAGATCCATTAATGATAAGAGACTTTTCTGTCTCCAACTATTCTTCATAAGAAAATCAAGAACAGCCCTCTGCTTGGGGCTCAGGGATCTATGTGGAAGTGGGGGCAGAAAGACTATAAAAGCTAGAGGTGATGGATGACTTCAAGGAAACAATATCTTCCAGCACAACAGAAATGATCCACACATGAAGTCACAGGAATTGCCAGAACGCAAGGAAACAAGCCCAGATTGAAGTCAGATAGAGTCTCAGGACTGAAAGGGGGAGTGGATATGGTCTCTGTCAAGAAGCTATCTACGATCGATACTTGTAAAGGAGGCGGGGTTTGTTGAAGATGTCTCACATAGAACTGAATGTTCCAAAGTCTCTTTTTCACTCTGCACATTGACCAGTTGTTGGTCTGTCACAATTACTGCAAGAAACAGCACCTCTGCTCTTTGTAGAAAGAAGCATTTATCTGAGAGCTTTAATTTGTAAGTATGAAACTTAGATACATAAACATGACACCACATCTCAGTGTGCCTGTATATGCATGTACTTAATGTGTATATATTTGAGTGTGTGTGTGCATACGTGCTTTGTACTCAAACTCATGTATTTCCAGTTGTCATCTCTAATATATAAAAAAACAAACTTTTTGAACTAATGAAATGGCTTCCAAGCAAGCAGCAAGTCTAGAGAAAGCAATTCTTATTTCTCACTAAGCAAGGATATAGTGAAGGACCCTGAGGATGTTTTCCGTTTCCACGTGGTGACTACTTAGATGAATAGGTGGATTAGATGACATTTTGGATGCACAATTTTTTTTCAGGAGCTGAGTGGCCAGATCCCAGGAGGAGCTAGCTATTTACAGAGACAAAAATTTTCTGAGGGCTGAAAACATTGAGAAAGAATTATAAGCGCCAAGTACATTTTCAAGGGTTTTTTCAATTAGCCAAAGCCATCTGAAAATTTCTTTGTAAACAGAAAATAAAAATATTGAAATGCTGCTCTTTTGCTACCTTGCTTTGGAATTCTAAAACCTACTAAGCAGTGGGAAAGACAAATGTCAAACCGAAGTTAAGTTTGAAGTACATCCCAAGACCAGAACACATCCAATAGAGCCCACCCAGGAGGAGGGTTAACTTCAGTATCCTTCCCACAGAAAAGTATAATTAAATGTGTTATCACAAACAGGTACTTTGTGAATCTAAAATCCATACTCTCTTAAACTCCAGAATGATTGTATAAATGTGGGAATGTCGGCATATTTTACTGTCATTGTTTATCTCTTCTCTCTTAAGTAGAAGAAATTATATTATTTATTACCATATTTATACTGTGCTGGTCTTTTTTGGCTACCTGAAAAATTTAAGTTCCTTTTTAGACTTGACTTAGGCAGCAAGTTGATGAAACTTCATGGCATAGCTTCTCTGACATTTCTAGAAGATACAATCTCACAAGAAACCTCCTGATCCTCTAGCTCTCACTATTTTTCTGCTCTGTCTTCTGTTGTGACCCCCAATCATCAGGAAAGGAGTTGTATTTTAAATGTTTCAGTTTGGCCTGGGCACTACACAGTCTCTTATTCTCTGCTTTTTGATCAGTTTTCTGTACTGGTCTCTTTCTGTTGAAAGAGATAAGTTTTTGATGATATGTAAAACCTATCTGAGTTTTGTATACTAAGTACATTATGATTTCACATAACTACACTATAAGAACTACTTATAAGGACCTGCATACACTACATCATAAGGACTAAGAAAGTTGTTCAGATTTGTATATATATTTATATTTATGTATTTGCACATATATTTACATGTGTATTTTCATATATATGCGTATATTTATCACTTATATATGTATATATCACAACACTTAGAGGTTATAAATTTGAACGAGAATAAGAAAGGATAAGAAGTACTTTACGGCTGAGTGGTGGTGGCTCATGCTTTTCATACCAGCACTCAGGAAGCAGAGGAAGGCAAATCTCCATGAGTTCGAGGCCAGAGTCGTCTACAAAAACTACTTACAGTATATTTTAATTTGAAAAAAAATTGTACATTATATTAGAACACGTTCTTGGCAGTTTTCTGATGCACTCATTTCTGGGTTCCCCCATGAAAGTATAATACACATACAAATAAACTTCTTGTTTTTAAAAAGATGACCACAACAAAAAAATCCTTTCTCTTACCACAGTTCAAACATGGTTTACAAAATTATAAAACACAGTCAGAAATAATCCTAAATATGCTTTTATTTCATTTCCTGAACATTAAGAAGGATATTTTAACATGGAAAAAGTTGATTTTGAGTAATCATAGAATAAAACTTGGTAACTGAGGTAAGATGACAAAATTAAATTGTACCATTTGGTATAGTAGCTCATGGAGTATCAAAGCTTTCAGGGTAACCCAAGCTAGGTAACTTTCAGGCAAGCCTGGTAGTGATTTACTTGTCTCAAAAAATAAGTAAAGGTTGCTGAGCATAGTGATGTTCATCTATAATACCAGCATTGGTCAAGTTCAACCTTTACTACATATCAAGCTCAAAGCCAAACTGTACTACATGAGATTTTGTGTTATCAACAATAAAAATAATTTAACAGGTACAAAAGTTATCACCTGTAGATCACACATATTCACATAGCTGAGAAATCAATAAGTAAAAAGATTTTAATTTTGCTAAGTGCTTCAATAAGTTGTACTTAAGAAAATTAAAATCTTTTCACAAGATAAAACAATATGAGTGGAGGAAGAGAAGAAACAGCACTGGAAATAATTCTCCATCATTTTTTTTTAGTGCTGTGATATCACTCTACTCTATCACACTCAATCCTCACACACATCCTAAGTTGGAACTGTTCTACTTGTTTAGAATAGAACCACTAGAAAAATGGTTTCCTTGTTTTATAAGCTGAGAGAATGAAACATACAAATCTGAGAGCAAAATATTGGTCTTGACTTTAAGCCCTCATTCAATGTTGAGCTATGAGACATAGCCATTTTCTGTGGAAAGTTTTCTAAATGAAATTTTATTTCATAGAAATATGGAATAGGTGTCTCTCTTACTAAGAGAAAGTGACCTACATAGGAGAACTTGGAATTATCTTCAAAAGAGTTTTTGATGTCCACCAGAGTATGTACAATCAATCATGAATTTTTCTTTCATAAATTCCCTATTTTTTTGCTTATAAGATAATGTTGGTTCATGTCATGTAATTGGCTAGCAATCTCAACTTGCTCCTAAAGCATAATTGAATTTATGAAAATGTAAACCATACTATAAAAGCAATTCCCGTCTCTCACCTGAAATGTTTTTCTTGACACTGGAATTGAAAGTGAAGCCTTGCCCCAATGATGTAGCTAAAATGCCATGGACTCTCACCTCTACTATGAGGCAAGATGTGCCAATGCTTGAACTCAACCTAATTTTTTTTGTGGTTATTAAAGATCTTGGCATAAATTTTAATTTTACTAAAATTCTCTTGATTTTTCTAATACCTACTGTTTCCACTTTGGATAGTCTATTTTACTTTCTGTGCGTGCAAGAACAGGGATTAAGTAGCAGTAAAAACACATGTAGTGAGATGTATGTGCATACATCTGAGGCTATGACCCCTGAGACTATATTTTTAATGCTTTGTAATATTGATACTCTATTGATTAACACTGGTGAATATAGTATTTCACTTAACCCTATTCTCAATGAATCAAGTGCTTTTCCTGAAATACACAGACATAATCTGTATCTTCAGATTGTGCTCTTTGTGTCTCCCTTTACATTACCCACGACTTTAATTTTTCTTCCCTATTATGCATTGTCTGCAGTTTCAATGTGAAGACTAAAACACAAGAACAGTATCAAAACCATTTGACTTGATTTCTTATATAGGACTTTCTAAATCCAATTTTTGTTGTCAATAAATCATTTGTCTTCAGTTCAGTCATATATAACATAAAAAAGGTAAAACATTTAACTTGTTTATTGTTTCAGTCATTTTTTTCTAAACTTCAAGAAGTCAGAATATCTGTTTTGCTTAGCAATAATTATATCTAGAATATCATAGACAGAATAAATATGAATTAAGTTCATTTATTTATGATAGTAAAAGTAAAATACTTTAGAAGAATAAAATGAAATGTAAGCAGTAACAGAATAACACATTTATAAAGCCAGAGATAATCTAATGTCAGTTTAGACATAGGGTGTGGACTACATACCCCTATGAATCTATTGATTCATTTCAGTCTATATAATTATAGCTACAGATTTTCAAAATGTCGACAATTATAAGATATTATATCTCTGTTATATAATACTATATGTGTGGTCTAAAATTTGTATGCCATTGTTGGTATTGCTCTTTCATC
>NW_004949096.1:13557920-13609708 GCF_000317375.1 Microtus ochrogaster | reverse complement strand
TCTTTTAGCTTGAATTTACTTCTATGACATGTCAATAACAGGATATTCATGTTATCAGTTATCTATGTCCTTTGGATGAATAATATATGTAGTGACACATTAACATAAATGGTATTCAAAAATGGATCACCATGAATGGAACTCAAAGTGCCTCTAATTTAAATAGTGTTGAATATAAATTCCTACTTTTTCTCTCTAGGAAGTACATATAATTAAAAGAAAATGTAAAGTACACTATTCTCTAGAAGAGATTTACTAAACAATCTTAGCTTTTTATGTTTGCAGTCTTCTTTTATGAATTCTTGTTTACATCTCAGATATTACCAAACATGCAGCATTACTTCTTGTCTAGCTCAGTCTAAAAGAAGCCTACACTTAGACACAATACAATCCTTGATGTCTACATTTATAACAAATAGAATTTAAGTGCAAAACTTCAGAAAAGTGTTAGAGTAGTAAGTAAGATTGTTAAGTAAGGTCTGTTATGTGAAAGATGAAGAAGTCATGGACTAACAGAAGCTAAATTCTGAATTTACATATATTCCTTTATGTGAATCCATTAGATATCTTAAGTTGTCTTCTTTTCTGTTTATTGGTAGTCACATGCATATCAACACTCAAAATCTATCCATATTTGAGCTATTATTTCTAGGATCTAAATACATAGACATCAATGATTAAGAATTTGCATGGCAGCATTAGAAAGCTTGCAGTGTCATAAAAACCCTAATTTTAAAGAATTTGAGTTCTTCACTAGAAAATAAATCATTTGAAATTTTTGATGTCAAAACTTAAGAAATATGTATAGATTTCAAATTAGCTGATTATTATAAAAGCTACTACTCAAGTCATCTCTTTAACACTTGAGTTGAGGCTTTTGATATATATATATATGATATATATATAAAAGCTAAATTTTGATATATATATAGATATATAGATAAATATATATAATATATTAACCCAAAGTTATACTATGAAAATAAAATATTTCATTATTAATTTTAGCATTGAATAATATAAAATGGTGACATTTTATATATTCTATCTTTAAAATATGTCATTGGAGTTAAAGTCACTTGTTTCTTCTTTTTTGTTGGCACATATGTGCATAAAATCTTTCTTTAATGCATCAGATTGTTTTGCTTCCCGTTTTACTACCTTATTCTAGATCCCTTGGTTAACTAAATTAAGTCAGATCTATGTTTTCACTATTTTTAACACTTTAAGTAAGTAAAGCTTTATCAATTCATCTAATTATTAGAAATTTAAAAAATAAAATTGAGGACTGAAAAGATGCCTCTTTGGGGAAGTTCCTGTTATACAAACATGAAGATCTGTAGCAGGTATGAAAAAACCCAAAGACAGATACTGGATTTCAACCTGAAGATCTGAGAAACAAAGCAGTCCAGCCAAGTCACTAGAGATCAATGCAATCTTCAGACTGAAAGAGAGTAAGTTCTTGTCTCATTCCACCTAGATTCTTCTCTAGTTCTGGGATTAAAGACATGCTCCACCACTTCCCAGCCTCTATGATTAACTAGTGTGGCTGCTGGAAATAAGATGTATGCCACCACTGCCTGGAACGTGTGACTGACTAGTGTGGCTGTTTTGCACTCTGGTTTTCAATTAAAATAAATTGAAATACCTCTACATTTCCCTTTTTTTGTTTAAAATAATAAAAGAAGGTGCTAACAAATGAAAGAAAACTTTATATGATAAGTACCATTAGTATATATAATATATACAGGCAATAAATACATCAAAAATGTCTATACCATTTGAATTTGACAAATTCAGACAAAATGTTCCATATTTATCCTATTTTGGTGAGTTCAAAGTCTTGTACCTAATTTAATTTCTATTATAATTTGCTATCTGTATCAGGTAAGCTAGAAAAACAATAACTATAAATATTTAGTCTTCAACTCCCTCAGAGACTCAAGAAGAAAATAATATTTACTAAGTAAGCAGGAAGTACAAGCAAGCTACTTCCAAAATGTGCGAGAAATGACAGAAACAACTGACTGCCTGGATAATCGTCCAAAGTTCATCTGGAACAGTAAAGCATTTATCTTTGGCCAACAGACCTAGCATATTCAATAAACTTTGGTGAGAAGTAGGACATTCTAGAAGAGAGTAGTTCCTTGTCTTTTTAATGTTTGGCAGTCACTTTTTTGTGCCGTGCTTGTCTAATTATGTCAGCAGTAGAAACAAGGGCATTTTCTTGCCCAGTGGATTACTTTTGCCACAAAGAAAGTTAACTCCATATAGAGTTTCTCTAATACCTATTATCTTCTCTGGCTATATTGGTGCTACCAGGAGCAGAAGAATCTGTGCTATAAAAATATCTTAACTGCTATAGCCTGTAGATCTCTCAGATATTTGAAGATGACCTGTCTATCTAAACTATATCCTTGTTTGAAATGGAAACATGCCTAATGTTGCTACAAGTTTGATTATAATAAATGATTAACTACTAGTCTGCATTTTCTTATTATCCTAAATAGTTTGTAATAATAATTTTTAAGAACTAGAAATTTGCATTATATTGTTAAATGAGGTGCATAGGTACAATACCTTGAAGAAGAGTAGAGATGTATGTACAGTATGTTCTAACAAAATTAATCTCAAATTTTCATCAATATACAAAATTGTATACAATATAAAAGAGTCCAATACAATGCAAAACATTTAAAACTAGTAGTTGTTTTTTAAGTAGATTCAGTAATCTACTTTTTATCTTATCATATCTATATCCCTCTTTTTCTCTTTAAAACAAGAACCTTAGTCTAGTATTTTTGTTTAGCTTTTTGCCTGATCACTACCAATAACAACTTGTAATCAATCACTAAACAATCACAAATATCCATAATACAGTGAGCTACCAAAAACCATTCACTCCCTGTTGGGAATGTGGACATTGCATCTTAAATTTACTTTCTGCTATCTGTGGGTGACAGTACCGTCAGAGGATCCTAGAAAAAAATTTCAGTTAATTATCAATTCCTGGAAGAGGTAACTATATCATTTGTTTTCCAGTCTCTGCTTAATGGGAAAGTGCAGGGCTTGTTTTTAGTCCTGGCTAGAGTAGTCTGTTAGGCTTGATCATCTTAGCTAGCTACTTCAAAATTGTTCTGAGCAGTTTATGGTCCAAAGCCAATCCTTAAGTGGCATTTTTCAGGTTAGTGGTGTCATTATAGTCCTGGAGGGATCATAGTTATATGGCCCTGCCTTCCTTATGTAGACTTCAAAGTTCATGGTTCACTGTAGAAAACTGATAGAGTTTCAAACCCAAAATGATGTACAAAAAGGTAGATGAAAACTATTTTATAACTAGTTAGTACTAGAAATGATCATAAATATCAAGACAAAAAGTTGAATATGTATAAATACATCTTATAAACTTTATATCTTAAAAACGCTATTAAAGGATCAATATAAAACCGTAGGATTATGATGTTAGTGGCAATATAATAGTCTGTAAACACTTGTTTTTCTTCTGTCCCATATCAGGTGGTTCTTTTGACTTGAGACAGTTATTTTGAATTTTACTTTATTAAGCATGCTTGGGTTTAGAGAAAGTGAGCCACATTCCAACTCCAAAACCAGCTTTAATCTTTAATTAGAATGGGACTAAAAAGAGATCGTTTGCATTATATGTCGGTAGAGAAGAGCAGAAACAATCATTTGGGAAGATTTATGAAATCTTATTTTATTGGAAATGTGATATACCAATAGGCCAATTTATTCTTTTTCTTGAAACATTTTTTTTCTGGATGATTAGTTTTTTTCCTTCAGAAGCCTTATTTGTCCAGTGGTCTTTAGTTTCCTTAGCTAGATACCTGTATTATCTTGAAAAGACAAAAACAAAACACTTCACCAACCCTATTAATACTAGGGAGTTTCTCTTTTGGCAAGTTATATCTGATTACATAAAAAGCATTTTTTAATTTTATACATTAGCTTACCTTAAATGGTATTTGATGAACTATCTTCTCTCCTAAATAAGAAGTGTCTCTTGTTCAAATAGAATTTTTATCAATTTTGATAATATCCATATGTTTTCTTCTACTGTGGAAACAAAAGCAAAACCTCTTCCCCAGTGTAATACATGTCCTGGTTTCTGTTCTAGTGTCAGAATTAAATTAAATGTACTGATTTAATTCTATACTTTCTTTTCCTACTATTTAATGTCTCACTATGGCTGTTGTTTCTTTCTCATTCGGTATATATCTATAATATGTTTATATTATAATAAGCAAAACTATTTAATTTTCTTGAAGACATGCTGTGGCATTGTAAATCATTATTATTACAGGTATAACTATGCTGGCCATAACTTCTAGCAAATGTGTGATTACCAAATCAGTCTTTTCTGAGTTCATTGAAAAATCTGAATAGGTATCAATGGTGTGGTATATATATATATTTTAATTTTCCAAATTCTACAAAATGGAATAAATCCATTTGCCAGATTTCATTGCTTTGAGTACCCTTTGGGTTACTTCCTATGGACTATGGTGTTTGGCTGCATAAAGAACAAGTGGGAAATTTCTTTGGCTTGTTACCACATGATAGAAAATATTTTTTAAACCTTTTCTATATCATGATGATTTTTATGAAATTCTGAGGTCTTCAGCACATTTCCAATTAATGAATTTCTGCATTGTCTTCTGCTAGAGGACCTGGCAAGCCCATACAGGATCAGATGTGCACTATGCATATGGGTTTATTCTATTTCTAATTGTACCTTGTAACTGAATAAATAATACATTCAACTCTGTATCATCTGGCATAAATTCAGTGGTTTCAGTATGCAAAACAACTCTTTCTGCATATTGTGATTTGGTAACTATATTGAGAGATTCTTTAAAATCCCTTAGTACTATGAGAATAGCATATAATTCTGACTTTTGAACAGAATCTTAAGGGTTTTGTTGATCTTTACTTAAATTTTCTGATTTTTAACCTGCCTTTCCTAATTTATTTGCATCAGTCTAAATTGTTGGGACTCTAGTTATTGCCGTGTCCCATATAATGAGAGGAAGGATCCAGTTAGTTCTCTTTATAAATTGAATTATCTTGCTTTGGGGATAGTTGTTGTTAATCTCTCCCCCAAAATTACTACAAACTCTTTGCCAAGCTCTTTCTTCCCATAATTTGTCAACTTCATCATTATTAAAAGGTATTATAATTTCTTCTATTTTTTGCTAATTCAAAGTCTCAATATTCCTTTTAGAATTAACTCAGATTTTTTTAAACATAAGGTTTTTTAAATATTTTACACAGTTTATGTGTTAAAAAGTTCCATTCTAAGATAATATGTTCCCTCAGTGTTGACAGAGGCTTCTGTCCTGCCCAGTCCTGCAGCTGTTCTGTCACAAAGAAACACACAGAGGTCACATTAATTATAAACTAGCTGGCCTATTAGATCAGGCCTCTTTTTAACTCTTCTAACTTATAATAGCCCATAATTTGTGTTTGTTTTAGCCACATTGCTTGGTACCTTTTCTCAGTAAGGCAGTCTCATCTTGATTCCTCTGCATCTGGATGATATCTGCAGACTCAGCCTTTCCTCTTCCCAGAATTCTGTTCTGTTTGCCCCACCTATACTTCCTGCCTGGTTTCCAGTCAATACTTCCTGCCTAGCTACTAGGCAATTAGCGATTTATTAAACCAATACAAGTCCATTGTCCCACAACAATACCTCCTGTCTTTTTTTTAAACAAGAACTCAGAATCCAGTTTCCTTTGTTTAGCTTTATTCCTGATGATTATCCATAACAACTTCTAACTAACACTCTAAGCAAGGATAAACATCCATAATATTTTTTGAGGGAATGTGGGCATAGTTTTCTAGGCTACTTCCTGCTGATTGAGGGGTGCAGATAATCTTATGGGACCTAAAGAAAATTTAGAATTATGGTCAAATCCTGACTGAAATATTCTGTGAGGCTTGATCTTCTCAACTAGCAGTCTTGAGGCTATTCTATTTGTAGAACTCAGAGGAAACTCCAACAGAGGTCCTCTGAAATTTTGGATTTTGAGCCATTTGTTCTTATTTGGGATTTTTCATGGGGTCTTTCTTAATCAAACTTTATTTTTCTAAACCCAGAAGGAATCCACAGCTTCCCACTTCCTGTGAAACCTCTTCTCCAAAGTAACATATCTTTTGACTGATATTTTAACGTCAAGTCAGTTTTAATATATATATATATATATACATATATATATATATATATATATATATATGTTAGATTAGTTCAGCAGCATATATAATCATATGTCTTTTAGCAGCTGTTGCTCCTTCCTCAGCAATCATACAATTCAAAGAATTCAAAGACAACACAATAATATACAGTATCCAGACTCTCTGTGTATTTTCCACCTTTACATGGCTTTATTTTAAATTATATGTCTTTAATTTTTAGTTTTTGATTTTTTGAGACAGGGTTTCTCTGTGTATCTTTGGCTGTCCTGGAAATCACTTTGTAGACCAGGCTGTCCTTGAACTCACAGAGATCTGCCTGTCTCTGCCTCCCAAGCATTGGGATTAAAGTTATGTACCACTATACCTTGAATTTATAGAGATACACCTGCCTCTGCCTCCCAAGTGTTTGGATTAAAGGTGTGTACCACCACACAGAACTACTTTATTTCTTTCATTTTTATTTTAAGGACTTTGTCTATTTTCTTATCTCTCCCAAACCTTCATGTATTTTTAAACACACTGTAAACCATTAAGAGGTTTTCTTCATCTTTGAATCTATCTTTACTGTATATCTCTTTTTTCTGACTTATGAGCCTTTAATTTGCAAAAAAGATTGCTAGGATTGAAACCATGTCTTTGATGGCTGGATCCACCCCATTCCTTAGCTTTCTGAGAGTCTAGTGGGAGACATGTTGATTGCCACAATTCTGTGGAGTTTCAAGGTCCTACCATGACCAAGAAGCATGCTGACAGCTATTCATATACACCATTTAAATGTTTTGTAGTGGGGCATATGAAAAAAAGAACTATAAAGATTTTATATCTAAAGCTGAGTCAGGAAGCCTCTCTTAAATGAGACGCACTTGCCTCTAGCAAAAAGAGCCCACCTGAGAAAATGCTGTTACTGAGAATATATGCTTAACTCCATTCTTCTTTGTCTAGAATTCCTTCCCAAACTCTCAGGTTTATTTATCTTAGGTGGATTTAGTTGTCCATGTTGGCTTCATTTGTTAACAGAGTTTTCTGTCCTGCCTGGACCCACAGTCTTTTGGTTCCAAAGAAACACACAGAGGTCTAAACCAATCATAAACTAGCTGGCCTATTAGCTTAGGCTTCTTATTAATTCTTAAACTTATATTAGCCCAAAATTCTTGTCTGTGTTAGCCGTGTGGCTTGGTACTTTTTACTAGCAAGGCATTCTCATCTTGCTTCTTCTGTGTCTAGATGATGCCTGCAGAATAAGCCTTTTCCCTTCCCAGAATTCTCCTGTTCTGTTTTCCACACCTATGCTTCCTGCCTGGTTGCTCAGCCTATACTTCCTGCCTGGCTACTGGCCAATCAGTGATTTATTAAACCAATACAAGACCATTGTTCACAGAACTTCTGCATTTAAATTCCTGTAACTGAATGTTTGGAGGGAAATATAACTAGAAGGCCACACAATGCACATGTTCCTTCTGGAAATTCTCTTCAATCAAAGCCAATTTTCTCTCAGCTATAGCTCATAATTCCCTGGATCTATTTAAGTCCTTGTCACAATCTAAAGTTTTATTCAAAGTAATCAGGTCATCATGACCTATCCCAATAATGCATAGATGGGAGGTGTCTTCTTGCAATCTTTGGATGTCATTAAAGGTCTGTAATTGATGACTCCTAATTTGTATCTTTTGTGACAATTTTTTCTAAATCTATTTTATAGCCTTAATAATTAATAGAATCTCCTCTTGTACTTTTTTAGGAGGAATTTGTAATCCATAATAGGGGAACTTTTTTTTTATTTCTTCAAAGGTGTGTACATTTGAATCAGATAATAAAATATTGTCCAGGTAACGATAAACTATAGATTCAGGAACTTGCTTACATATCATTTCCAATGGCTGACATATACAGCTTGATTTTCTATAGTAGCATAATTTTTTTTCCTCCAAGAATTTAATCTTGGGATATTTTCCTACCTCTTGTTTTACTCCATTGTTCAATAATCTTAACATCTTCTCTAAATCAGATACCCCAATGTAATTGTGGACCAGGCTCTAAAACACCTTTTATCAATTATATTCAGTCTTTAGGGATAATTCTATTACAAACTGACTATGAGTTCAACATTTGCTTCACAAAAGATGAGTGCATGCCATATTAGACTATTGCTTCCTTAAATTTCCTTAAATCTAACACTGGCACAGGAGTCCAGTTAGCTGTAACACAACCTCTGACATTTGGAAATTCCTTTAAGGTTACTAGTTATATTAAAAGTATTTGTCTGAAAATCTTGGGTTGTTTCTCTCTATTCTTAGAATGCAATGCTGAAATCAGTTCTCCATTAAATTTCTCTGTCTGGCTTTGAACATATCTGTGATTTGTTTCATTAAGAGTTTCTAAAGCCTGTATTTGAGCACTCAGATTAACCAACATTTTTTATTAATAAGACAAAAATGATAAAGCTGATAATGTTTACAGTTGACATTATGTAAGTCACACCTAAATTAGATATCATCTTTTTTAATTATTGCATTTTCAAATTGTCTTGCATATTATCACAGAGATGAATATACCTACATTGTAATAGTTTTTCCCATTTCTTAATATGGGCTAAAACTCTCTTTTAATTTATTCATCTCTTTAAGAATTTCTGCTTCCTTCCTGCTGCTTTTCTGAAGAGGCAGGCTGGTCCTTGCCTCTTCTTTCTCTTTATCTCTGTATTTCTCTTTCCCTCTTTCCTCCCCTTTACCCTTTTCTCAATAAAGTCCTCACTTAAAAAAAAAGATTTCTTAATTGTCTTCCTAAGTCTGGCAATGATGTTGATGAAGATGTGAGTCTTATCGCTGCTTCATAGAACAGTAAAAGCCTGACTGGATTTCAAGGCACCTATCTTGTTTGGCAGCAGCCAGAGAAGGAGGTTTAAGGAGAGCCCATAACCATGGTGGGAAAAGAAAGAAGGACTCCTATCTGAAAAACTCACAGAGAAAAGCTCTTTGTTTGGAAAGAGCTTGTGTGGTAGGTGTGCTACCTGAATACAGAACCACCCAGTTTAGAGCAAATTAGTCCTGTGGCATTTGGTGCTCAGGGACTTCCAGAATTTAGGTGGCTGTTGGAGACTGTTTCATAGAGGGTACAACAGGAAAAATTCAAACTTGCTCAGAGGCTTGGGGAAGAAAAGAAAAGAAAGCCTAGGTGATAGGGCTGGAGTTTCATGTGCTGTTCTGGTGGGAACCCCTCATACAGCTCTGGCCTGTGCCGGTGGCTAAAATGCCACTGGCAAATGACTTCTTCATGAATTCGTACTCCAAACATTTGGTGCCAAATGTAGCATGAGTAATAAAGACTCAGAGACAGATATTGTGGTTCAGCCTTAAAATCAGAGAAGCCAAGCAGCCAAGTCACACGAAAGCTCTTTCCTCTACAAATAAAACTTCAGAATAAAAGAGAGCAAATTCCTGTTTCATCCCACCTTATATTTCTCTTTAGTGCTGGAATGAAAGGCATGTCCCATCATTGCCTGGCTTCTATGGGCAACTAGTGTGGCTGCTGGTATCAAATTCATATGCCACCACTGCCTGGCTTGTGTAGCTGACTAGTGTAGCTGTTTTGCATTCTGATACTCAGGCAAGCTTTATTTATTAAAATACAATTAAAATATCACTAAAAAGATCTGATTTCAGGTTGCCAGCACTCGTATATATATATATGTCAACTTTAGTGACACTTCTTAGTAACACCATTACTTGGACAGGGAAGGTCAGTAGATACCAAGGGTTCACTGACCAACTGATCTAACCAGTGTGTCAATTCCATGTGTCACGGGACACCCATTCTCAAGAAACAAGGTGTAGAGTCTTAGAAAGACAAATTCAACACTGAAATCTGACTCTTTCACATATATACAGAAGCAGGGATATGCACATATTCATGTACCAGACACATATATTCAAACAATATAGCATAAACACACACACACAGAGAGAGAGAGAGAGAGAGAGAGAGAGAGAGAGAGAGAGAGAATTTATTTTAATGTGTTGTGCCTGGAATAAAAACAAAAGCATAACTCCAACATCAGACTTTAGAAGCTGTTATATGCTGTGATAGTCCTTCCTTATTATTAGACACTCTTTGAAGCTCTGTTGACATCATCTAATTTTGTGAGATTATATGGGATTTATTAAGTGTTCTTGGTGCATATCACAGAAACTATTGTGCTCCCAATCTGTAGGACAGTGCTTGAAATTATAAAACATGTTTTAAAATCTGTTTATTCATAATGTGAAAACACCTTTCCAAGTCAGTTCATGCTCAGTATTCTATTATTTGTTAATATTTGAAAAATACAAACCCAAATTAAATGTATGTACTTTATATCTTATTTTGAAATATGTATCTTAATTTCATGAATCCCAAATATAAATGTAGTTCCTTTTTTTATTTTTTTAAGACAAAGTTTCTCTATGTAGCCCTGGCAGTCATGGAACTTGCCTTGTAGACAAGCCTAGCCTCAAATTCACATAGATTTTTCTGCCTCTGCTTCCCAGATGCTAGGATTAAAGACATGAACCACCACTGCCTAGCTTTTATTACACATTGTATTGCAATGTGCTACAGTGCTTTGAAACTGTGTGAATGTGAATGAGGGAACAGAAAGACTTCTGTGAACCAGATATTTCAGATTGGGAGGTGTAGAATGGGTCTCCTTTCAAACCTTTTTTTATTTTCACTTCGTTACTAAGGTAATAAACTCTAAACAAATACATGAATCTTTCTTCCTACCAGGAAATTGTCATGCTTCATTTTTGTACTATATACATTTATCAAAAGGCAAAAATAATTCTGAATATTTATTTTACACTTAAAATTATTGCTTAGATCCCAATAGGAATTTGCATATCATTTCAGCTTTAAACCTCTAAAAAAACTGACATGATCATAAAATGGTATTAGAGATCCCAACAAATAACTCTTAGTAGGATAATAATTTACCTATTTCTCAACAGCTATTTATTTTGCTAGTGAATTAGCAGCATCTTTAGTCATTTTATTCATTCTATTTTTATACAATACATAGGTCTAAGGGCAAGTTACTTTATGGCCATTACCTATTGATACTCAGGATGTCAGTCATGTAACTAAGGAAGGGTACAGATACAATCTGCCTTGTTGCCCAACCACAAATGAGGATGATTTGACTTTTTAGGTTAAATGTGGAGACAGTGGGGTTGATCTATTGGGAGCTCACCAAGGCCAGCTGGATTGTGACTGGAAAAGCAGGGGATAAACCCGGACTCTCTGAATATGGTGGACAATGAGGGTTGCTGAGAAGCCAAGGACAATGGCACTGGGTTTTGATCCTACTTCTTGTTTTGTGGGGGCCTAGCCAGTTTGGATGTTCACCTTCCTAGACCAGGATGGAGTGGGGAGGACTTTGGACTTTCCACAGGGCAGGGAACCCTGACTCCTCTTCAGACTCAAGAGGGAGGGAGAGAGGAGTGGGGAGAGGGTGGGAGGAGTGGGAGGCTGGGAGGAGGCGGAAATTTTTTTTCTCAATAAAAAAAAATCTTTAAAAAAAAAAGGTTGGAAGAAATTTTCTACTAACTGAGTAGAACTCTTTCCTCGACTTCATGTTTTGCATATGAAGTAAATTTTCTTTTATGCCATTTTGCTTTAAATTTCCTATTTAAATATTTCCAGTATTTATCAGACACTGAAATTTGAGTATAATTTCAACAGAGCTGGAAAGTTTCCAGCAAATACACCCCACTACTTCCAGTTGCCTAGGTCAGAAGTTATCCAAGTTGACTTAGATCAGTGGTAAACAGGGTCATAATGAAGTCTGACAAAAGCTTGACTTTGAATATGAGGAATCAATAGCCAAGAGCAGACAGTTACCCTGGGGTGCATTTAGCACAAAAGGCAGATATGGAGACAAGGAAGATATCTGTTGGAAATGGATATATCAGCAAATAAACAGAAAGTTGACAAGCTCTTCTTGACGCACTGCCTCATCTTTGATAACGGTGTATTTTTCTTTGTTCATCTTCAAATAATTAGTGAAGTTTGAACTTAATTTCTACACAGAAACTTGTTCAATCCTAGTAAAATTATTTTAGTATTTCTACGCTTTAGTGTTCTAGTCACACAACCATTAGTGCCAACACATACTTATTTTACATATTGTGGTTCCTAAAATATTACTCCTTCTGCTGGGTCTCTTGATGGCTTAGCACCTAATCATCCCTTAAGACCCTATTTAACTAACTGGTTTCTGGATAGTGCTTTTTGAACAAGACATGACTACTCTTTCTAAGAAGTAATTCTATCCCATTTCCAATGTTTCTTGTCAATTTTTATATGATGTAAAAATCACTTAATTTCATTCATGTTATTAGGCTATTTTAATAAATATAGCTGAAATATAAAGGTCATTCTGAATAGTTATGTTTTTATGGTCATGGGACTCAGCATGATTGCTGACAGATTTTAAAATCAGTCTACATTTTTTTAAATTTATGTAAAATTATTTGATAAATAATTTCAGTTGTGGTAGTAGAGCTTGTTAAACCTCTTTGTACTACACAGACATTAACTTGGGCAATACTGTTCATATGGCCTCAGGTTTAGCACCTTTGTCGTAATGTACTGTCTTTACATTTGTTACATAATTTTCAAATATTCTAAAATTGTTAAAATTAAATATCATGAAATAATTTTGGAATGGTTTCTTACTGTATTCAAGAGGGATTTGTCCCAAAACTCTCAGACTTTTTGCCTTGTCCAAGAAAATGATAATCATACCAGGGAGTTCCATCACCATATGTTTCTCAATGTAAGCTTTCCAGAATGGTCTACTCTACCCTTCCAGGAGCTGCAAATCTTTCCATCCACAAGGAGGCAAGAATAAGAAAGCTTCCTAAAAGTCAGAACCAAGAGGGGTGCAACCACCCACGGAGACAGTGGGGCTGATCTATTGGGAGCTCACCAATGCCAGCTGGATTGTGACTCGAAAAGCAGGGGATAAACCCGGACTCTCTGAATATGGCGGACAATGAGGGTTGCTGAGAAGCCAAGGACAATGGCACTGGGTTTTGATCCTACTTCTTGTTCTGGCTTTGTGGGGGCCTAGCCAGTTTGGATGTTCACCTTCCTAGACCAGGATGGAGGGGGGAGGACTTCGGACTTTCCACAGGGCAGGGAACCCTGACTGCTCTTCAGACTCGAGAGGGAGGGGGAGAGGAGGGGGGGAGGGTAGGAGGGGAGGGAGGTTGAGGGGGGGGAGAGTGGGAGGAGTGGGAGGCTGGGAGGAGGCGGAAATTTTTTTTTCTTTCTTAATAAAAAAAAAGAAAGAAAGAAAGCTTCCTAAATCTAAGCTTATGCTGTGGCTATGTTCATGCTCTGTAATATTGGTAGGACTTGCAATCAGTGAGAGCTTTAAAGTTTGTGCTTAAATTTCCTTTATCACTAACAGGCAATAATGTCTAAATATGTTCTTTTTTATACTTATTTCCATTTCAGTTATTGAATAAAAGATATTAACATCAAAGTAGAATTCAGATATATTGTTTATGATGATTTAATCATCAACATTAGAAACAAATTATGATGTAAATAAGATTGTAGCTGAAAAGCATAATAAACAGCAAGCAATGCTGAATTCCAAACAGAATTTTCATGTGTCTTGATGGATTTAGAAATAATGACAGAATTAAAAATGAGCCAGTACACACAACAAGATGCCTTACATGGTAAAAAAGTAATATTTTTTTAAGATTTATTTTGTTTTATAAGTTTCTTTTACTTTTAAATTTTATTTTGTTTTTTGGGGGGGAAGTTGCAAGGTCAGAGGGAAGATGAATAGGACCAGAGTGTATGATGTGAAATACACAAAGAATTAATAAAAAAGAAAAAAATAAATAAAATATGGGTTGGGAGCATAGTTAAGTTTATAGAATGTTTGTCTAGTATGTATGAAGCTCTTGGTTCAGTTTTCAGCAGTGGGTAAAGATGTGGTATCAAATAATCATAATCCCAACACTGGAGAGGAAGAGGCAGGAGGATCAGTTCAAGGTCTTCCTGTGTTATATAGTGAGTTGGATGCCAGTCTGAGGTACATGAGACACATGTTTGAAATGAAACAAAGAAGCAGAACTAAGTAAACAGAACAGAAATTCATAATGATTCCTATCTATTTATTGTAATTTTGACCTCATACTGGATTCAAATTATGTGTCTGGAGCTGACCTTGAACTTCTGATCCTCCAGCTTCTACCCTTAAAGTATTAGAATTACAGGTGTGTGCCACCTATCCCAATGATCATGATTTATTTGTGTTTTGTTATTGTTTTATTTTTGGAGATAGGGTGTCTCTGTGCATCGCTATGACTGTCCTGGAAATTGCTCTATAGACCAGACTGGCCTCAAACTCACAGAGATCCACCTTTCTCTGCCTTCTGAGTGCTGGGTTTAAAGGCATGCACCTCCAACACCCGGCTAATTAAGATTCTTAAACTACATGTGTAATACTCTTACATGCCTTTCTCCTGCTCTTCATCTCCCCTTGACCTTGTTTGGGGTGACTAAGTAAATGGCAGAGGTACATGGACTGAAAACGAGGACACAGCAGACTTATTGAAGACAGCCTGGGGTGGAACAGACTGTGTTTCGTTTTCATGTACACTTGAGCAAAGCAAGCATGTCTGAAGTACATAGCAGAGGGAGTCATACTGCTTAGAACTGAAGTTACATGTAGCTGTGAGTTGTCATGTGGGTAGTAAGAAGCAAAACTGGCTTTCTGCAAAAGCAGACAGTGCTCATAAACACTGAGACATTGCTGGCTGCAGCCACAAAAATAATTCTGAAAGGTTAATAGTTTATAGATCAATAAACATTTAGACTGATAGGTAGTTATGGTGGTCAGTAAAAAATTAAAAACAAAATGAGAAGAGGGCTTTATTTTCTTTTTTCCTCTTCTTTTCTTATCATTTTAATGCATGATCACTTACGTTGTATATATAAGCTTATTTTTAAAAATTTATATGTGTACTATAATTGCATTATCCTCCCTCTCCCTAATTTCTTCCATATCATTCTATTAATTCATTGCGTTTTCCCAATTGTTGTTTCTTGCTTATATAAGTGCTGAGTAACCAATTAGAGGGTTCATCTCTGGGAAACAGTTCTTCCTCTCTTAAAGATATATGCCTGTAAATCTTCCTGTGTGGGTGGCCTTTGAGATTCACCCCATTCATATTGTCATGCCAAAGGATGTTGTCACTGTTCAGTTCTTGTTTTGGTTACTATATTGTTGAGATAATATGAATGCAGACTTCCTGTCACACATAAAAGATACAGTCAGAAATCTTGGTCCTCTGGCTCTTACAATCTTCCTCCACTATGTGCTATTTCTTCAGTTTTAGTTATACAGGTTGTGTGTTATATGTAGCAATTGGGGCTAGGCAGCCCATAGTCAGCTGTTTGTATTTTGACCAGTTGTGGCTTTCTGTAATGCTCACCATGTACTGCAAAAAGAATCTTCTTTGGGAAGAAATGAGAGCTGCACATATCTCAGAGTACAAGGAAGGATAAGGGTTTAGAACGCAATTATGAGTTACACTGGCTAAGAAAGGTTGCAGGAGTAGCTTCTTCTGTAAGACCCATAACATTAATAGTCAGTAGTTGGGTTTAAAGTTCTGGGAATAGTTTACATACTATTAAGTGAGCCTTCAGTCCAATTAGACAGTTGTTGCTTAGTACCAAGTTATGAGTGCCAATAGGGTGTGTTGTACACTCTGCTTGGCAGCATAGCATCCACCAGATTTTATCCTGAGCATAACATATCTAACCTGCAGGTCCAGCCCAGCCTGACATTTTGTGATCTGCCTAAGTCTCCACTGCCCACAACTTCTCCAGGTCTCATACCTAACCTGTTTTACACATCTTGCTCTCCTGCTGAGTTCGGTGGTTTCCATCTGCACTGTTTGCAAACTCTGGGCTTTGTCTTCTTAAAACATTTATTACTATTTTAAAACGCATTTGGAGACCAATTACCTAGTCCGAGCTATTTATTTTCCAAATGGAGCAATAAAATTGTGTTAAATACAGACAGCTTGATCTGTACCAAACACTGTCACAATGGTAGAAACATAAAAAAAAAAATCAACTTTTACTATGATTTTGTTGTTGCTGTTTTTGTTTTTGAGAGGGGGTTTCTCTGTGTAGCTCTGAAGTATTCTGAAACTTGCTCTGTATTTCAGACAGACCTGAACTCAGAGATCTGTCTCCTGAAGGCTGAGATTAAAGGCATGTGGCAATCCATGGCATTATGTTTTTTTCCATTAGGTTTTTAGTTTAAAATTTAGCAATAAAAATTTGTATGAAATTACTCTGAAATGGTTTTAATGATCAAATCCATAAATCTCTCAATTTTTAGATTAAGTTGAAAATGTAAATACGGTACTAAACTACAAGGCAAAGTTTTATATTAGATTTGTGTGTCATCCCTAAAATACAGCAAACATTTGGTCCTTTTAGGCTCAAGACTTTGAAATAACTTTAATGTCAACAAACGAGAAAAATCTTTGTAGAAATCAAGAAAGCATTTAAATAGTTTTACATTCTTGTTATATAGGTCACATGTTAATTCAGTTATTGTCAATAGGCTGGATATGTAATTTAAATAATATAACTAAAATAGTCAAACCAAGAAAAATATTAGTTAGTTATATATATTTATTTATGCATGAACACACACACATATATGTTCTGTTTTGCAACCATTTCTTAGGAAATATTTGTTCATGAATACAAAAATAAGCAAATTGATACATACTACTCTGTTTAAGCTAGTATTTTCTCAATTTTAATCTCAGGTACTGTTTTGGAAACATTGATCAAAGAACACCATTTATGAGTCTGTTATATTGATAGATTTACATCTTCAGAGAAGACTCTAATAATTTTTTTCTGCAAAGGGCAGAAATGCTCTTTTCTGTTAAATGAGCACTAATACATCTTTCCTACAAAGGTCACTTCTCTTCATCACCAAGGTGATGTATCTCACCTAACTCAGTCCTTTAGAAACCATTTTACTCAGTAACAGATATGCTGCATTGAAACTTACAGAGTTCACAATTTAAAACTAGGACAATTAATATTTTGATATCTAAGTATGTTTAGGTACAACATTCCTAATAATTCCAGCAATGAAAATAGACAAAAAAGGAGTGGTATATTTTTCCAGTTTAAAAGAATCCTTTACTGGAGCATTCTCACTATACTAGCTCTTAGTTAACCTCAGAGATATTGCGTGGCTTTGCATAAAGATGAATGGGAAAATTCTTGGCTTTACTCCTGGGCCCATGAGAAACTTTATCTTTCCTTTCAGAAACTCTGCTCAGACTATGTTCTTCCAGGGGACTTGAACTTCACAGATGTATAAAATAATGGATGATGGTATTTATCTCAGAACTGCTTATGATACTCCCTTGGCACAGCAGGTCTTTGCCTTATTGAGAGAATATAAATTAGCATAGCCCACGGTTTGCAAACTAAGATGAAAAATAGCCTGGAGAGTTAGTCCAGCAGTTAAGAGAACTTGTTGCTCTTACAAATGACCCAGGTTTCCATTTCCAACAGCTGCATGGTGGCTTGCAACCATCTGTAACTCAAGTTCTAGGAGATCCATTGCTCTCTTCTGGAACCTTGGATGACTGGCAACATATGTCGTGCACATACTGACAAACAATAATTGACATAAAATAAAACTAAATACAAAAATCAAATAAAATTCACTTATTAGCCTTGAATTCATTTTAGCCTACAGTTGCAACAATCAGAGTTCTAAATGTACTTCACTAAATACCCATAGTGTGCTATCTGTGAAATACTTTTATTATGTGTAAAACTGTTGTGGTGCATAGATAAGAGCTTGCTTATGATATTGTAAGTCAAGAGTTATTAAATTTGATGGATGCATAATTCATAATGTGGGATTAGTATATTGTCTCTGAGTTAGCAAGGTATATGAAGATGTTGCATTAATTTTAGTAAAATCAAAATTTTAAATTGATTTTACTAATTTTAATTATATGTTGGTGAATATGTGTGGATGTACTTATGTGATTACAGACCCATAGAGGCCTAAAGAGGATGTTAAACACCTTGGAACTTGAGTTAGAGGTTGCTGTGAGAGACCCTCATATGGTTGTTGGTAGCTTAACTTAGGTCTTCAGAGAAAACAGTAAATACGCTTAATTGCTGAGCCATGTCTTCAGACCCAAAATCAAATTTTAAATGCTTTTTTTTGAAGATAATATCATGTCATGATACTGTCTTTGTAAGGTTTTTAATTCTTCTGTTCATATTGCATTTTTTAGTGAAAGAGAGTTTAAATGCAAGCGTTTAAATTTTCTTGAACATCCTTAAGTTGCAACATGGGTAAGATGGTATTTATCTGCTGTGTTGACATTCTTCTAGTTCAAATACATTTCTGATCCTAGTCAACTCCTTGTAATATGGAGTAGGGTGCATTCCAAATAGCATTATAGCTTGAGTTTTCACTGTGTCTTTATTCTTACAGTTGTTAGCAAACCAGGAGGGTCATAACTAATCATCTAAAAAAATCCCTCCAAAGTGTTTTTTTTTTCTTTTCCCTTTCAAACACCATACTTCAGTTGGTCAGCTCCATGTCAATGACTTCTGATGACATGCTTTGAATTTATAAAGATAAAAGCCCTATTTTCTTCAACATGAATGTAGATAATATTTAGAAGTTTTTAAGATGGAGCAGTGCTACCTAGCCTTGGGTAGAATCTTTTTCCTTTTAACCTTGTGCTCACACTTATTGTCTTCCTGCCTCTTAAGTGGCTGCTGCTCATCAGAACCCTATTCAGAGTGATTGGAGAAAGCTTCTTAGAATCCTGTAGGCTCTATAAATGTCAAATGCCACTGCCATTGCCTTTATTAATGGGACTTTGAGCAGAGCGGGAGGAGGAAGCTGGTGCTTGACTGTATTAACATACATTGACTGCATATTGACTGCAAAGAAGAATTGTATCTGCAGGAAGAAAGTTCAATTTCCATGATTTAGTGAGCAATAGAGAGACAGCAATCTCGCTAAACAGAAAGGAATGATTTGCTCTTTAGCAAGCAGTTAGTGCTACCTGGAAGGGAAAATAACTCTATCACCTTTTTATAAATCTGCCCCTTGTTTTGTGCTCTCTGGACTTCAAAGGAGTATATCACATACAAAGGAAGCCTTACGGACTCCGCAATGTTCTTGTCTTCCTCTCCTATACTATTTCATATATGTGAGAACCAATGAATATAAAATAATTTGAGGAGATAGAGGAAATCAGAGAAAAGAGGGGATGCCTTATTTTTTTTCTCTCTACTCATAAAGAGCATATAATATTGGCTTATTTCATTCCAGGAATCCTGTAGCCCTTTCTGACTTCACAGCATCCATTCAACATGTGTCAAGGCTAAGTGGACTCTGGCAGATTCTTTCATAGGGATATGACACGTCTTTTGTCAGGAGAAAAAAGAAAGTCCTTCCCTATATTCTGCTGTTCTCTAAAGGAAATGGATGTGAGGAAAATGAGGGCCGGGTCAAAGCCATCTCCGTATTGTGACACATGCCTCCGCTCTCGTGCACTTTAGGATGATTGCACATTGCACTTAATTATTTAAAGAAATTTTCCTTTATTGTTACAGCCAGTGCATGATTGAGTACTTCCCGTGATGCCAAATTCCTCTGTCTTAGAGAGAAAGAAGTCAGTTTGGACATCAATTTGAAGGAGCAGATTGTAATCTGACAAGGAGAAGGGCACTGTATAGTCCTTTGGTATAGCAAGGTCAATCTCAGAATGAGTGGGCAGCTCTAACAAAATGGTAGAGGTGGGCTCCATTAGATGAGGCAATGGGATACGTGCACATTCACTAATTATGTCTTTGCCATTCATATCTCAGCTGACAAGCACAGTGAATTTGATTGTATTCTTCAGAGTTTTAGATAAGATTTCTGCTCTGAAGCCTGCGGCTTCTATTTGAGCCGTACAACAAACTGCTGGGAGAAGTTGAATTTAGTTAACTTCCCAGTCTCATTTTCTCTCCATATAAAAAGCCAACCTCAATATCTAGCTCAGGTTTGTTCTTTAGATTACGTGAGCTAATGCATGTGGAATCGCCTCAATAATGTGGTTATCAGGTTCATGATGAATGTCGGTTTCTTTCTTTTGCAGCATGAAATGTCATTATAGTAGCTATCATGGCCACTTAAAAGCAAGGGCCAACTTGCTGTGAAGGAGCATTGACCTGCTGAATTAGAGTAGTAAACATGACAGAAGCTTTTATACTATCACCTGTTTTGGGAAGCATACTTTTACTTGTATTCCCTGTGGCAATGGCTAATGATTGTCATACTACATAGGTCTTTCCAGCCAAGTAGATATATGACTTTAACAAATACTGATGACTGCAATTCCTGTTATGGTTTGAGACTGTTTTGCTGTGCTTCTCCACCCATGGAGACATGTTGACACTTCTAATAATGTAACACTTTGAATTGCAGCCCTCCTTGGGAATATGCATTGAATTATTCGATTATGATGACTATTAGCATGATGAATCATGCCTCTAACATTTTAAATTTAAATAAGCATTAATAGACCGGTTAGAAAAAATGGATCTTGGTTGGAGTGAATATTTAAACTTGTGTGGCAAACACAAGAGATTTGGAATGAGGAGTTCTCATATGGTGCTAAGTTTGTTATTTTATATTATTTTTTCTCAAGATTAGGTAGGTTTCCTCTGCTTTGATGTCTAGTGGTGACTGTGTACAGCTGAATGTATAATGAAAGCAAAGAAGGGAGAGTGAGTATATGAAAAGAGGGAGTAATGGAACCTTAATGCTTTATTCTGTCTTCTGTGTGTGGAAGCTAACTCAGTCTCAAAAGAAGAAAGTTAATTCTCCTGAAGCCTCATATCCCAATTCTGTGACAAACACTTTTCAATATAAATTTGAGTAGAAAGAACCATACTTGAACTTCAACAGAGGTTATGCTCAACTAGGTAACATGTCCTTTTCTCATCAAAATGAGGCTTTATTTTAATGGGTGTTGAGTGCATAGTCTAAAGCAAATTGACTGAGTTCCCAATTATTATACTATTCCCCAAGATGATCATTCAACTCTTTAGTACCTGGGGATCATCTCATATGACACTAGAAATGACTCTCATTTTCATTTTACATCTGGATAATATTTGAGGAAAAACTACACAGTCTTTTTTATACTTGTTTTTCCATTTTATTTTCTAATAAATTATTTTAACTTTAGCATGCATTAACTTTTATTTTATACAAATATTCTATGTACTTTAGCAAGATCTAATAAAGCTATTGTGTAGCTATTCAAAATTTACTTTTAATGAATAGTGGAGTTCCACAGACATTATTGCCATTATGCAGTCTTAAAAGACACCAATCACCCCTAATGCTCCCATAGTTTTGTTGTTCTTCATTCCTTCCTCCAGGTAGGAGGTGCCACTGTTGTGTTTTACATCTATAAATTAGTGTTTTATGGACACTTAAGATAAACTGTATTCTCAGGTAGCACTTAGGTAACACAGTATTTTGCATATGGTTCTGTCAATTAGTGTAATGATTTTGAGACCCATTCATGATAGAAAACATTGATAACTCCTTTCTGTTACTTACTATTTTGAGTCATAGATGTACCATGTTGTGTCTATACTCTTAAGGTGATTTCCTTCCACTTACTCGCTTTTTGCTACTCTAAATGTCCCTGCAATAAACACTACACTGCATTACTGTCTCTGTGTATACATATTAGCATTTCCTTTGGATAAACTTAAGGATGGAGTTACTAGCACATGAGCTGTGTTTACATTTGACACTGTCACTATCAAATGTTTTTCTATACTAGTTGTGTTGTTTTATTTGGCCATTAGTAATTCATGATAAACATTATGATATCCTTATCAGTATTTCAATTCCTATACATTCTTGCTAATCTTCAATTTCATTTCTTTTTTTGTAAAAGTGTGTTTTGACAACTCATTGTGACTTGACTTCACAGTTACTTGGTCATAAAAGTAAACACTTTTATGTGCCTACTGACCTTTCATCCATATTCTGAATAAAATGTTAATTCAATTCTAATTTTCAAAAGTTTTTCGCTCTGTAGGCATGCCTTAAGCTTTTGGTTCTATATTTGTACATCCTTGCATTATCCAACACAAATAAACTCTTCCATGGTTTCTAGTATTTTAATAATTTTAACTGTTAAATTTATGCATATTCACTGCTTGCTAATTTTTTATACAATGTTAGGTAGACTGAAGTTTATATTTCCATGCGGATAAAAAGTTACCTAAAGATATCTGGAAATATGGTTACCATCACTATCAATTGAATGTCTTGATATTTACATGATCATATAAGGTTTAATTCTAAAATCCAATTCTATACTAATTTTGTTACGCTTGCATTGGAGTCAATTGTATTGTGTTTTGATCACTGTCATTTGATATAAAAATCTGAAATCTCCTTTATATATCATCTACCTTTGTTAGTTGTCAAATTTTCTTGAGTGGGATTGACCATTATCTCCTCTCCATAAATTTTAAAAGAACTTTTTCAAAATCTGCCAAAATTTCTGTTGAGATTTTGATAAAGATATGTCAAACTTACAGTTCACTGGGTGAACCGACACTTCTAAGTTAGTGAGTGTTCTAATATATGAATGCTGACTTTTTCTGTTAGTTTAATTTCTAATTTTCATAAGCTATATATTCTTTTATTTACAAAAATGTCATTTGTAGTGTGTAGAAATGCAATGTCTCTATGTATCAATATTGCATATTGCAAAATTCCTTGGACCAATGGATTTTCTGTGAATCTCATAGGATTGTCTTTATAAAGATTAGATTTTCTGCAGTTCATTTCCTGTCTTCCATGTTGCATTGTCTGTATGACAAGAAACTTTAGTGTTGTTTTTACTCCAAGGGGCAAGAGCAAACTACTTTATTATGTCCCTGATTTGGGGAAAGGACCCACTAGTCTCTATTTGCTGTAGGGTTATAATAAATATTCACCTTCAATATGAGCTAGTTTACGACAATCCTTTATTTGTTGAAATGTTATATGGCAAGTTGTAACTTAATTTTCTTAAATACTTCTATTCATGTATCAAGATAGTTTTGCTTTATTCTTTATGAACATGCTATATATACTCAATTGACTTTCAGGCACTAAACTAAAGTTACCCTCCTAGGCTAAATCTCACTTAGTCATGCATACAACTATGTTGAGAGATGTTTCTAAACTCAGTTTTTCTAACATTTTGCTCACAGTGCTGCTCAAGTAATTCCGTTGTTAATAATTTTCTATATATTTATTCCTCCTTTTGAGATTAAAGTGTTGAAAGGTCAAGCTTGAATGAATTATCTGTTTATACTTCCATTTCTGTAACTATTCTACTCACTTAGAATAAATGAGCTGTGTTATTATGTTCACAGACATTTTTTAAAATTGACATACCTTCCCAAAGTATCAACTGGCATGAACATATTTAAAATTTTATTCTATTTTTTTATTTATATGTATGTGTATGTCCCTTGGTGTGAGTTGTGTGTGTATGTTTATGTTTGTGTTTGTGTGTATGTATGTGTCTGTCTGAGGAGATCAGAATTGGTGTTAGACCCACTGAAGCTGCAAGTAAAATAGTTCCAAAGTGTTTGTTGTGGAGTTGGGAGCCAAAGTCTGCTCCTCTGTTAAAACCATAAGTGATCTTTATTTCTGAGCTCTCTCTCCAAACCATATACATGTATGTGAAATAGCATGCCTTTCCCGTGTAGTTTGGGTATATGCCCAAGATTGGTATTTCTGGGTTTTGAGGTAGATTGATTCTCAATTTTCTCTAAAACTGACATACTGATTTCCAAATTGTGTGTACAAATTTTCACTTCCCCCAGCAACAGAGGAGTGTTCCCCTTATTCCCCATCCTCTACAACATAAGCCTTCATTAGTGTTTTTTTTTTCTTTTTAATCTTAGCCATTACAAGTATAAAATGGTAAGATGGTATCTATCTCAGAGTTGTTTTGATTTGGATTTCCCTGATGACTAAGTATTTTGAGCAATTCCTTAAGTGCCTTTGGCAATTTGAGATGCCTCTGTTGAGAATTCTCTGTTTAGGACTATACTCAATTTTTTAAAAATATTTATTTATTTATTTATTATGTATACAACATTCTGTCTGTGTGTTTATGCCTGCAGGTCAGAATAGGGCACCAGACCCCACCACAGATGGTTGTGAGCCACCATGTGGTTGCTGGGAATTGAACTCAGGACCCTTGGAAGAGCAGGCAATGCTCTTAACCTCTGAGCCATCTCTCCAGCCCCTATACTCGATTTTTGAATTGGAGTATTTGATATTTTGATATCTATTTTCTTGCATTCTTTGTATATTTTTGAGTTTAGCCCTCCATCAGATATGGGGTTGGTAACGATTTTCTCCTATTTTGTTAGCTGTCGTTTTGTCTTGCTGATCTCAGTGTCTGTGCTACTGATGTTATATTCAGCAAGTAGCCTTCAGTCCACAAACCACAGAGAAGACAGGAAACAAGGAGAACGCTAACAGAGACATATATGGATTCCTCTCCCACCCCATGGAAAGGGGAATTAGACAAGATCTCCAGAGTAAATTATCAATATGGAGGGAGAGAGAGGGTGATAGGGAATGGGAAGAGGTGAAGGTAAGGAAAGAAGAAAATATGAGGAATTGCAAAAGTTGGTGAAGGACAGAGAAGGGAGAGCAAGGAAAGGGATAGCTTGACAGAGGGCTCCATTATGGTGTTAGCGAGAAACCAGGAATTTCTCTCAAGAAATTCCAGGTAATCTACAAGGGTGACCCCAACTAAGGCCCTAAGCAATAGTGGAGAAGGTACCTTAACTGTGCTTCCTCTGTAGTCAGATTGATGACTACCCTAATTGCTATAGAACCTTCATCCAGTAATTTATGGAAGCAGATATAGAGATCCACAGCCTAAGCAGTGGGCCAAACTCCTGCAGTCCAGTCATATAGAGAGAGGATCGATAATATGAGCAAAGGGGCTAAGACCATGGTTGAGAAACCCACAGAAACAACTGACCCAAAAAAGTGGGAGCTCATTGACTCCAGACTGATAGCTGGGGAACCTGCATAAGACTGAACTAAGCCCTCAGAATGTGTGTGACAATTGTGTGACTTGGGCAGTTTGTAGGGCTTTTGCAGTGCAACCAGTATTTATCCCTAGTGCATGAACTGGCTCTTTGGAGCCCATTCTCTTGGGGAGAGCCTTGTTTAGGCCTCAAATGATGTGACAGACTTTTCTGAGTCTCAATAGGAGGTCTTACCCTCTTTGAAGAGTATATGGAGAGGCGGGATAGGGAGAACATAAGGGGAGCAAGAGGATGGGAGGTGTTTGTAGGGGTGTGGATTAATATCTCAGTCTTTGATTTGGTTCCATTGGTCCTCCTGTCTGTTCTTATGCCAATACCAGGCTCTTTTCAGTACTGTAGCTCTGTGTAGAGTTTGAAGTCAGGGATTGTGATGCCTACAGATGTTATTTTATTGTACTGGATTGTTTGGGCTATCCTGGGTTTTTTGCTTTTCCATATGAAGCTGAGTACCATTCTCTCAAGATCTGTAAAAAATGTTGTTGGGATTTTGTATGGGCATTGCATTGAATCTGTAGATTGATTTTGGTAAGATTGCCAATTTTACTGTTAATTCTCCCTACCCAAAAGCATGGGTGTAGTGATGGGAGCAGCAGGCTGCAGCCCGGCTCCCAGCTCCCTGGCTAGCTTATGCCCTGAAATAACAACACACAAATTGTATTCTTTTAAATACTGCCTGGCCCATTAGTTATAGCCTCTTAATGGCTAATTCTCACATCTTGATTAACCCATTTTTCATAATCTGTGTAGCACCATGAGGTGGTGGCTTACCAGGAAGATTCTAACCTGCATCCATCTCGGAGAGGAGAGCTATGGCATCTGACTCACTTCCCTTCTTCCCAGCATTCTGTTCTCTCTATTCCACCCACCTATGTTCTGATCTATCAGGCCAAGCAGTTTTCTTTATTAATTAACAAATGAAAGCAACACATAGAAAGAAGACCCATCTACATCACATGGGAAATTTTTCTAAATTTCTGGTGTCTTCTTCATTTTCTTTCTTCAAAGATTTAAAGTTCTTGTCATATAAGTAAGTCTTCCACCTGATTTGTTAGAGTTACTCTGAGATATTTTGTGTTATTTGTGGCTCTTGTGAAAGGTGATGTTTCTCTGATTTCTTTCTTGGGACATGTGCTCAACTATGTTCATAGCAGCATTGTTTTTCATAGCCAGAACCTGGAAACAACCTATATGATCCTCACCCAAAGAATGGATGAGGAAAATGTGGTACATTTACACAATGGAGTGCTACACAGCAGAAAAAAATGACATCTTGAAATTTTCAGGCAAATGGATGGAGCTAGAAAGCATCATATTGAGTGAGGTAATCCAGACCCAGAAAGACAATTATCATATGCACTCACTCATAAGTGGTTTTTAAACAAGCAAGGAAAATCAGCCTACAAATCACAATCCCAGAGAACCCAAACAACAATGAAGCTCCAAAGAGAGACATACATGGATCTAATCTACATGGGAAGTAGAAAAAGGCAAAATCTCCTGAGTAAATTGGGAGCATGGGTACGATGGGAGAGGTTTGAAGAGAAGTGGAGAGGAAGGGAGAAGAGCAGAGAAAAATGTATAGCTCAATAAAAATCAATAAAAATAATAAAACCAAAAAAATAAAGAGGATGGGAGTGAAAGGGAACAAGGGCTGGTATGTAAAATAAGATTATTTTTAAAAAAGGTAAAAGAAATAAAAAATTGTGTATAAGTAGAAAGGCATATATCTGAATAATATTTTTTTCCAGTGGCATTTCTCACTATGGGTACTAGGTTGGCTTTGATTTTTTGTTCTTTCTGTCCTTGTTTCTTGGCTGTTAAAGTTACTGGTGTAGTTCACCTCACCTATCTCGATAATATAATGTTAACTCTGATCAAAGAATTTAGACACTGGGGCTGGAGAGATGGCTCAGTGGTTAAGAGCAGTGTTTGCTCTTCCAGAGGTCCTGAGTTCAATTCCCAGCAACCACATGGTGGCTCACAACCATCCGTAATGAGGTCTGGCGCCCTCTTCTGTACAGACAGAATATTGTATGCATAATAAATAAATAAATATTAAAAAAAAGAATTTAGACACTTTCAAAGGATAGTTAGGCCACTCAAGTTTAATAGAATCTTTAATTGCACTTACTTGCTATGTTTTTTGTCCATTTACATGTTCCCTATTTTTGATTTTTCAAATTGATCTCATACCATTTTTATTCATTTAACTTTTTAAACTTTTTCAAAATTTGCTCTAAATTATATTATCCTAACTGACCATAATCTTCTTAATATTTATACTAATTTATAATAAGTATTTTTAAAATCTTTACTTCTGTAGTAATAGGGGCGTTGGGGCTGAGTCCCCAGCACCCCAGTCGCTTGGCTACCTCATGCCCTGAAATAACAACACACAAATTGTATTTATTTAAACACTGCTTGGCCCTTTAGCTCTAGCCCTTACTGGCTGATTCTGATATCCCGATCAACCCATCTCTAATAATCTGTGAGCACCGGTCTTACCGGGAAGATTCTAGCCTATGTCCATCCTGGGTCGGAGCTTCATCATGTGTGTCTGCCCGGGAGTGGGGCATGGTGTCTCTGCTCCAGAGAGCAGAGCTGTCAGTCTGAGCTCACTTCCTCTTCCTCCCAGCGTTCTGTTCTGTTTACTCCTCCCACCTATGTTTTAACCTATCAGGGCAAGCAGCTTCTTTATTTAATTAACCAATGACCTTCCTCCATCATACTTCCATATGATCTTATTCAAACTGCATAATTTGTAACGTTGGATGCTTGTAAAAGTAAATATGAAAGGTTCCTCATATAGCACTAAAGCAGTCCTGTAATTGTTATTTAATAACATTATACACTATTTTACTTTTTAAAGAAAACAGTAAAGGAGAAAATATTTTCACATTCATTTACATTTCCTTGTTTATAAATTTGAATTATTTTCTAGGGTTCATTTTTTGTTTCTTTTATCATCTTTTTCAAGATATGTCTCAAATCAACATATTTTCCTCATCTTTATTTACTTAGATAACACTATGTTTTATCTAACCTTTTGAAAGAAAACAGACACTGGAAATGGTATTCTCAAGAACTATTTGTATCTCTCAGTCTATGCACTTCATCATTCCCCAGTTGTATGTACTTTACTCTCTTTTGCAGATAAAACATTATTATTTCTAAATATATTGGAGTTTCCCTGTGTGTATAATTTAATTTTTCCCCATTGTATTTAGTAGTGTGTTTGTGTGTTTGTGTGTGTTTGTGTGTGTTTGTGTGTGTTTGTGTGTGTGTGTATTGGCAGAGATTCAGTTCCCTTCCTTATGCTATGAATAGCATTGGTTAATATAGAATCTTCTTTGGGCCTATTGCAGAACAGAATAGGGCAAGGCAGAAATTCCAGGCAGATAGAGGAGGAAACAATAGGTCGAATCAGAGAAAAGCCATGTAGCCACTGCAGGAGACAGATGCCTGGAACTTTACCTGTAAACTATAAGCCTCATGGTAAAATATAAAATAATATAAATGAGTTAATTTAAGATATAAGAGCTAGCTAAAAATACACTTAAGTGTTTGGTTAAACAATGTTTTAATTAATATAGTTTATGTATGATTATTTTGGGTCCAGGTAGTTGGGAACAAAGAAGCAGCCTCCACCAACAGATTGGCAAGCCAATGTGTGCCAGCTAAATCCACATAAAACCTGGGAGAACTTGAAATATAATATAGAAACACAAAAAACAACAACAAAAACATTTAGCTGCATTTTTTGCTTTTTGGGATGGGCTCTGTTTCCTGGTGGCAAGCAGGAGTACAACAGCTCTTTTAAGATAAGCAGCAAAGACAAACAAACAAACAAACAAAAAACATGGTTAGAAATGGCAGCTTTCTGGTTTAAACTGCCACCATGAACTCTCTTTTAGGAGGCATAGCACTTAAATGCGGTTTGTGAGCAGCATGTTACTAGTTGCTTAATAGTGATATTGACCTGCTGCAACCATGGAGCTGGGGAAACATTCACGATTCTCAGAGGAAGCAAACATGCATCCACCATGTTGGACTGAGCAGAGCCAACAGGCAGGATCATGGAGTGGGTCCTAGCCATGCCTACTTAGCATTAAAAAAAAGCACTTCTGGTCAAAATTAATTATAGATATGCATACAATAAAGACAAATTTAAATGGAAAAAACCTCTAAGTTGGTCACAGTGTTGAATAAATGAACATAGGTTTGAGAGAGAGAGAAAAATACTATAGACAGTTATGATATAAGTGTACAGACAATCATAGATTAAGGAGTAATGATAATAAAATATTGAACTTGTAGAAAAAGTAATAGAGGAAGAAAAATAAGTCACATAAAGATGGAATATACATAGAGGGTCTGGATTATGTATATTATTGTGTTTTTATTGAAATTTTTTGACAGTGATTGAGCAAAGTACAGAGAGACATTTCCTTGTACAGGCTGCTAAGCTAAATTAACATATATATTTTAAAGGTATCTTGACTTCAAAATTTGGGTCTAAGGATTTGTTGCTTTGAGAAAGAAGCTCTGCTTTTGTTTCTACCAAACTTGAGAACCTGTAGATTCCTTCCAGGCTAATGTGGCTTGAAAGAATAAGACACCCCGACCCCAGAAATATTGTCTTAAACACCTAAAATTACTTCATCCAACAAAAAGCAGTCTGCAGTTTCAGAACACTGTGTCCAAATTCCCAAATATTGTTTATAAATGTTTGTTTAAATTTAACTGTAGAGATAAATACTTTGCATTTGATTTGGTCTATTGATACAAATTTAAGGTCAATTTTGTTATATGTATATGTTGCTCTTGATTAAGGTATTTTGCTAGTATAGCTCATTTAAAATGTAATATAAAATTAAGAAATACAGGTTAATAGGTAGTCATCTATAATAATCAAACTTGTAGTCAAGTTAGTTAGATTGTTTTTATCATTCATTCCAGTTAACTAGTTCGATTTTCTAGATGTACAGAGACATATTTCAGATGGATAGGTAGGTGTTCTTCAAACCTTTCAAAGACCTTCAGAATATGGCATTTAAAACATTTTAAGAACTTAGGACTTTTCATGACAATGAGACACATTTTCTCCTGGAAGTACCAATTACTCTAAAAGGAAGATGGGAATCAAAGAGGCTCTTTATGGAGTTTTCTAGCCATCTGGGCAAGAAACTACTCTTCCCTGGAGTGCTTAATGTTATGCTGTATGAACTGGACATGTAGGAACTACATAAAAATGACTGCTGAACTTGTTTAAAGGTGAGATGATAATTTGGGGTCACTGCTTCATGAAAGAGTATGCCAGACATTCTTCAGGACACAGAACAAATAGCCAAAGTAGAACTGTCTTTGAAATTTTCTGCTTCATGGAAAAGTCTGCCAGACCCTATGAACCTGTAGGCTGAAGATGGATGCTGCAATGATACAAAAAAGCTTTTGGTGACTTTCCAGGCAGTGAAATGTATCTGTCAATTTTAGAGTTTTGGAAGTTGCTTGCAATTCACTTCCTGTTTACTTAGGTAATATATTCTTCTGGAGTCTTATATAGTTATAAACATAGTTTTCCTTAGTTATGATAAAAGATAAAATAGAAACAAATATTGTAACTATAATTTTTGCTTGATAACTGTTTTTGCTATATGTAATTTTAATATGTTAAAGTTAAACTTTTTCTTTTTATTTAGACAGAAAAGGGGAGGTGTTGTGGGATTCTCCTCTGTATGCTGTGAATACCATTGGTTAATAAATATTCTGCTTTGGCCATATTTCAGCTCATAATAAGGTAAGGAAAGAATCTAAGCAGATAGAGGAGGAGAGAGTAGACCGAGTCATAGAGTTGTGATGTAGCCACCTTAGAGACAGTTACGCTGGACATAAGCTTACTGATAGGCTATAGCTATGCGACTATACACAGATTAATAGAGATTGTTTAATTTAAGATATAAGAGCTAGCTAGCTAGCTATATGCTTAAGTGATTTGCCAAGCAGTATTTTAATTAGTACAGTTTCCTGTGTGATTATTTCAGGTCTAGGAATCTGGAAACAAACAGGTGGCATCTGACTATGTGTGTGTGTGTGTGTGTGTGTGTATGTGTGTGTGTGTGTTTTTCAGGCATACAGTTTTGTAATATGATATGATTCATATGAATCAATGTGATATATTCAATATGAATGCTTTCTGTACTGACTTTGTTATACACTTCACACATTAGCCTTCAAGTTTTGAATTGCTGTATTATTTTTAAGACAGTTTACATGGTTCATTTTTCTTTTCATTCTCTTTTCCTTTTAATTACACACATATTGCTATACTGGAAGTTTTTTTTTTCCACAAAACTCAAAGATTGTCATCACCCTATTTCAATATCTTTTTATTCTCATCTTCAAAATGGATCATATCTGCTGAGCTGTCTTCAAATTTGTTAAATTTTCATTTTATGACTTCAAATCTATTAAGACTTATTTAGTAAATTTTCATTTCATTGTATAAAATTTTTACTCCAGAATTTTAACGTGTGTTTTTTTGATCTATATCTTTCTTGAGATTCATCAATCTGAATGTAAATATTTACTCTTACCATATTATTTAAAACCCTGCTTCCAGTTCTTCAAACATGTTAATAATATGGCTTTGAACTATTTTCCAAATTCAATATTTGAAAACAAAAATGATAATTTCTTACTTCTTAGTTAACTTTAATGCTTTATGTTTCTGTTTCTTTATCCATTTCATGTGTTATGATTAAAAATTGGATTACTTACATATTATGTAACAGCAATACTAGAATCCTGTCTGTTCCTGGAATTCACTGTCAAAATAACATACATGATAAGACATCACTATCTAAAGAGGCGTTATAATCCATATTTCATAAATTAAATGTATGAAGAAAGTTATTTTTCTTTCTTTCCTTCTTTCTTTCTTTCTTTCTTTCTTTCTTTCTTTCTTTCTTTCTTATTTGTTTCTTCCTTTCTTTCTTTTCTTTTCTTTTCCCCTGAAAACCAGTCCATAAAGATCTCTGGTCTCAGTAAAATACTTTTTCTCTTTTTTCTGTCTGTCTCTCATTGCCTCCCTCTTCTTCTCTTCATTACTTTTTAGAAGAGGAAAGGAAGAAAGGATGATTTCTGAGATGTGACACCTGTAATTGCTTTCAGTTAGAGAAATGTGTCTGTTAGTCTACCACCTGCTACAGACGAGCTGGCAGAAAGTTTTAGGATATGGCAAAAGCATGATCATGTTGGCTGTTCTAGCTTGAGATCCTCATTAAATACACCTCTACAGTTTGTCTTAGAACAGACAGACAGATGCTATAATGTTAAACTCAGACCAAAAAAATATTAGTGAAGAAAGATAATATTTATCCACTTATACATTTTTATTTTCCAGACTGCCTCTCTTTACTTTACAGATGTGCCAGGGAGGGACCCCAAGCATTGCATCTATAAGAAGACAGCCATTCAAAGACACTCACAACTTTCACTGAGTATAACAATTTTGACAAGGATTTTGATAATGAAACATGTCATATTGTTTCATAAAAGCTAGTTCTAATTAGAGGTCTCAGCTAAATGTCAATTTAAAATTGTTTTTAAGTCTAGATAATCTCATTATTCATTAATTTTTAATGTATTTGTCAAGTTCATTTAATATTCACATTAAATTTATAAATTGTTTCATATATGTGTATGTTTGCATATATGTATGTATGCACACATACATACTTACATACATATATACACCTACAGGTGACAACTATTGTGTTTTATGCTTTCTGACCTCAAAGAAGAGCCAAGAGTGAAATCCAGGCTAGCTGATGGCTCGGAGAAGTAGGATGACTGTCAAGCTCTTGCTTTTGCATTCTAGCTTATCCTTATATAACTAGTGACCTTGAGATAAGTATCATTTTGGATCCATAAAGAAGCAGATGCCTGTCAATATGCAAAACTTTTAAAGTGACAGCGATGACTCTACATCACCTCTTTAGCTTTGTTTACTCTCTTTCCAGATCAGTGTTGAGAATCTCATCTAATTTAAAAGGGTGATTGCTTAGTTTTTTATTTCCCATGTTACTCAGGTACATGAGTCAAATAGTTTTAAGGACTTGTGCAGAAAGAAGCTTTACCCCTATTAAGAAACATTTCTAGTTTTTTTGTTTTTATGCTGGAATGTAAAATGTAGGCCTGCTTTCTATGAAAACATATGAACAAATGAAATTGGTAAAAGTAATTATTTAAGCATGTTCATTCAGTTCTTTTCTTGATACTTATCTGAATGACAATTGTCATAAGTTAATACACTGAGATAATGGGATTTCACCAAAGCTGACTAAACTGTTAGTAACACGAGTCAGTTTTCATGAGACTGCTTGCCTTTGGATGGAACTTGAGTCATGACTTCAGATCTGGGGAAAAGAGGCAGAAGAGAAGACATACAGAGATTAAAGTATGGATTAAAATATAGTGATAAAGTATGATGATCTCCCATTTGAGAACTTGCAGAGCAGGAAATACCAAACCCAAAGAGGAATGAAAACTGACTATCTGCCATGGTCAATGTGATAAAGAAATGAGGTTATATGATATAAGGTAAAGAGCAAACTGGTGTTTGGCTGATCTGAGAAGTTAGATGACAGGACTTTTTTTTTCTGTATAGTTTTCCTAATCACCAAAGTTTTCACTTGACAAAATATAAATTTAGGATCAATGATAAATTTGGAGCTCTTGAGAAAATTGAAAGTATGAAAATTTTAAATATAAATAATTCATTTTTAGAGTTTTACAGGAGGAAATAAACTAAAAGTCATTTTGTTTTTCTCTTCTTTCCATTTTCTCCTGCCTAATTTTTCTCTTTCCCTTTCATTTCACCCTATCTTTCTGTCTCCATTCCTACACAATCTGGGTATTCCCCATATACTTGTATCTTCTCCAGCTTCTATGCTTGCTCTGCATTTTCAACATAAATGTGTTTTAGAAGATAGGTTTTATGTTATTAAAACTTAACTTTTCTAAAATTGCATATACTTATTGACATATTTATTTCTCTATGTGTGTGGATACACTTGTGTATAGAGTGCCGGTGGAAGCCAGAGAATATCTTGCAGACATTCCTGCTATCCTTCCTCCACATAGAACTCAGGTTTTCAGGTAGGTTGGAAGCACATTTACCTGTAGAGCCATCTTTCCAGACAGATGCCTTTTTTTCTCATTGTTCTAATGTTGCAGAATAGTTTCCCATGTAACATAGATGCATCTCTCATTGTTAGTGAACACTAAAGTACTTATGGTATTTTATATCTGCTATTGGAACTGTGGAGCATTCATCCTATGCAGATTTTCATCCACATGAAATGACAGCCTTGGTGTTAGAGAAAAGAGGTCTCTGTTTTCACAATTCTACCATTATAAAGCATGTTTATATGCTATAGCTCTAGTGCTCTCTAATCACGTTATTAAAAATCAAAATCTTAACTTTATTACACAAAACATAAATCCATTTTTACGTGTCTAAATTGCTTTGCTGAGGCTAAATTCTCCAAAAAAAGTTCTTATTATTTTATAAAAATATCCTTAGCATCCCTCTTAATGATACCATTGCTATTGTTGTGAAAATATTAAATTATTAATCGATATCATTCATATATGTTGATCAAATAGTTTATAATTTTATTACTCTTGCATCCTGGTATAATCAGGAATGGAGATGTTCATTCAAAACCTTCCAGAGTGCTCTCCAGTAATATGATAATTTCTAACATACGGCTTTATCTGAAGTTACTATACAATTAAGATAAGGAATCCTCTGCCTTGCCATGTCCTGGCACTCTCAAGTTGAGAACTGTCTATTGGATTATTGCTGACATGTGATCCTCTATCTGAAAAGGAGAGGCAGAAAAGAAACCACTAAGCCCAGGGCAGAGACCTGCAGCAAATCACACAACTCAAAACACAGTTATTTCTCCCCCTCATAGAACTTGCTTATGTCACAGAAAATGGATGGTGCAATCTTAAGACTACTGTCCTCTTAGGAAAAAACTGGGGAAATGCAGCTTAGTTTTCTTTACACAGTGAGGTAAATGTTGGAGGTATTTCCATGGAGGCAAAGACAACACTGCCATATGGCTTTGGTGGAGATAACATAAGACAGTGTACTCAGGTCATTTTCACGTCTCGACCTTTCAAGACAGCCTTGATATCAGGTGATGTTACAATCTGGGAAGTGAAGTCACCCCACAGCCTGTTCTGAGAAAGATTATACCAGGAATGCGGGGCAGTGTGAAGACAAATCCACCATGGTATTGTAGACGTGCTGACATATATCTATAACTCACTGAAACAAATTCCTGGATTATTGACATTGTCAGTGTGTTAAGTGTGGTAAGTAGAGATCAAACAAAGTGAAGGCATGTGTCCAGGAAGCCATTTGTTCATTATGAAAATAATTCTAGTAGTTTCTTGGAGGAATGGAGATAAAAATAAAATAAATTATCCTTTTGGGTTATTAGATAGTAAGTGTAAATCCAAGTATACAATGATTATAAAATGCCAAAATCCTATGGAAATAAGTTATCACTTCAAATATTTTATTTATTTGAGGAATATAAAGCCAGTCCAGCTGTTACAATAAATAATTGTTATAATTAAATATCTTGGAGGATTGTGATCTGATATGTCAACATCAGTCCAGTGACTCAAGTGGTGTTATCAGACAAGGTCTCCCTCACTACTCAATACTACAGAGCTTAAGTCCATAGAGACCCTTCTCAGTCATCTTTGGAGTGATTAATTGAGGATGCTAACTCTGACCCTCCTTTCCACAAACTGAAAAAATATTCTGCTTTTGATAGTTTTAGATGATGCACAATATATTAAACAATTTTGATGAACTAGTAGAAGAGTTTAGGTTTGACTTTATATTATGCTCCATTCTAGAACATGAAATGAGTCTAGTATTTCTTTCCTCCACAGCATACACTACATCAGTAAAAAGGCTTGAAACTCTAGTGCCCAAATGTTGAAATATCAATTGCAAATGAAACCAACATAGTTCAATATTTCCACATTTACAAGGACTACTTTGGGTGTTTCTTGGATAAGTACAATGAGATACTAGTTATTTATGCAAATATTCTATTGTGTTAGGAGATTTTTCCTTCATGTATTATATTATAGCTTCTGGTTTTGTGTTCTTATTGGTTTCTTGGCTGTGTCAAAAGTGGATCTCTGCGTTTATAACAGTTTTTTTTCATTTCTTGATCTCTCTCCCTTCTCTATGTTTATTTTGTCCCATTCTGATGTGTTAGTTTTTATTTTATCTTATCAGATTTTTTATATTACTGTCCCTTTAGATGCCTGCTTGTTTCTAATGAAAGATAAAAAGGGGGTGGATCCAGATGGGAGGAATTGGGGTGAGACTATAAGCAAAGGGAGGGGAAAACATAATCAGATATATCATATAAAGAAAAGTATTTTCAATAAAATAATATTTATATATGTAACAAAGAAATTTTTATACTTAGACAGCCTTTACAGAGATTAAAAAAAAAAAACTTGAGTCACCTGAAATATTCCCCTTAGTTCTCTGCTGTACTATCTATGGGTGAAGTAACTTAATAACTTCGGAAGTTTTGAGAATCACCTGGCTTATGATTTATCCAGCTTAAAATTAGACTGATTCAACTGGGTAATAAGGATAATGATGATACATGCCTGGGAAGAGCACAGTCGAAGGATAAAGAGGGTATTCCCTCTGCTTCTGTAGGCTTCAAAGAATGCATATTAGCTAAGTGACTGATGCACCACTTTCAGTGGTGTCATTAAATATGTGAAAATCAAGGGTAGTTATGAAACTATTTCAATTAGGTGGTACACATCTCAGCAAAGTAAGTAGCTTGAAGAAATCTGGGTCACTGGAAAAGCCAAATTTCTGGAAGTGTATTTTTAAACCAAAGCTTGAGAGATATTTTTATTCTACAGAAATATTTCATATTCTACAGAACATGCTTGCATTTTAATTCAGGGTAAGAATGAGCACAAAGTATATAGGTGATAATGACATTTATAAGCAAACGAGTCTGGGAGAAGTTTTTCCTTTTCAGAAAAACTAGGAAGGAAACCAGGGGAAAGGGAAATAGAGGAAATCCATAAAAATTAATGATTTGATTAACTGATGATATTTCAAGCAACAGAAGAAAATGGTGACAATAAAAACAATAGGCAGTTGTCTCAGAATTACTGATAGATAAAGAGTACAGTACGTTGGTGTTGGTTGTGTATGGGGTTTCATTGGATTAGCAAGACAGAATGTACAGGGCTCAAAGTGCAGTCTCTTTAGTTGATTTTTGATGTTTGGCAAAGGGCCAACCTGTCATGTTTGAACAGAGATCATCAATTTTAATCCTTAGAGCTCCCATATAACAGAGGTATGATATAAGGGGGCACTGTTTTTAACCTTTCAATGCCTTGATTTCTTCATGTACAAAATGAGAACAAATAGCCCTTTGTTGAGGATTGCTGAATTATTAAATATACTAGACCAGCACTGTTTTATTCATCAGTGATGGAGACATTTAAATGCCATGGGAATATTATGCCCTCAAACTTGCAGTTTGGCAGGTTATAGAATCTTGTGTGGAAAGCATAGTCTTCCTTTTTATTATTTTTTAGAAGAGTACACTATGCAGAAAGCACTGCCAATATGTCTATATGTTTGTTGGATTATTGTGGATGCATTTATAACTTTTGTATTGTAGTTGGCTGTTTCTCTTTTTTGTGGGGGAGCAGGTTATGACCAACTCCCAAATAAATACATGTCAACTTATTCAATTCAAATGCATGGCCTTAGTTTAACTTGTTTCTACCCAACCTTCCTGACTCAAATATCTTGTTTATCTTCTTCTATATTTTGTCTATGCTTTTTACTTCATTCTATATGTCTTTCTCTCCTTCTTACTCTGTGGCTGACTGGGTGACTGGGTGACTGGTTGATTTGGTGACTGGGTGACTGGCCTCTGGCCCCGGAAGTTTCCCTCTTCTCTCCTCCTCTTTTGTCTCTCAATCCTCCTTTTTTTTTCAAGCCTAGATTTTTCTGTTTTATTCTTTCTGCCTGGCAGCTGAACCTGACCCACTTCTGCCTAGCTATTGAATGTTTATCTTTTAGTAGACCAACCAGGTACCTTAGGCAGGCAAGGTAAAATAAAAACACATCTTTTCAAAATCAAACAAACATCATAAACAAATGTGATACTTTTTACACCATTAACAAGGGCAGCAGAAACAAATGGAACACACCTTCATGTAGTTAAGTCATAATCTACAATAGTGTATCATTTGTTAATAATCTAAAAGGCAAAATATCATCAACTACTTTTAATATTATATGTAAGCTGATGAATGATGTGAATGGTTGTTTTATTTTGTGTAAGCAGAGTAATCCATTTCAATCTAAGAAGTAAAAAAGAGTCTCCCAGTCAACATTCTATATGACTTACATCAAATAATGCACATAACTTAGATCTGTTACCAAAAATAGCATGTTTATTGTGAGACATACCATATTAAAGAATGAAAAACATTTTTAAGAAAAAAGGTCATGGCAAATAGTTATTACATTTTCATACACCACAGAGATAACTTTTAATAAATGTTAGAATTAACAAAGAGAAATGTGCTATGTGCTATAGAAAATATCCTATTGTATTCAGAGGTATAAATTAAACATTTCAAGTCTGTTTGATTTTTATGAAAGAAGAGAACTAGATACAAAGGTAGAGGAAAATTTATTGGCAAGATCATTTCTTGATTTCCAGTAGAATGGCACTTGATATAATATAGTAGATGGAAAAGTATACTTAGATGTTGAAAGTGGGGTAGAGAAGATTAATGGCCACTTAAGTGGTAATATGGAAACCTAACATATACACATATGGAAGTGATCTAAATTTAATAACGAAAATAATGGGGAAGACAGATGCCCTGCTGGACATCTCATTTCACCAAATGAAGCTTCCAGTACTGGGAATGGGTTATATCCGACTGAATTGTTGGGCAAAAAGAAATCATCAAAAGGCCTAATCAATCTAGGCTGTGACCAATGCCTAGATTGCTCTCCACAAACTAATAACAAGTATTTATTACTGAAGATAACACCTACATAGCTCTTTGAAGATGGAAAACTTGAGCTGGTGTGTACATGTAGACATGCTAGTGTCTTTTGGTAATGGAAGGTACTGTGCACATTAATCAAGGAGAAATATAAGCAGAATCTCAGCCACAAAAACCTTTGATCTACAATGGTGTCATGTCTGCAAGATAAGCTAATGCAATGGTGACACAAAGTTTAAGGGAGTAACCAACCAATATCTGATTAGTGCTAGGGCCCTCTCCACAAGATATAACCCATACCTGACACTGCTTGCTTGAAGAAGAATCTGAAAATAAATATCCCAGGGACCTAGGGTGAAAAAAATTACTACTGAAGTACTAAAATTAGTAGCAATAAAGTAACTCATCATGACTTTATTCTGCTTTATTCATAGATCAGTGACTTGCTCAGTAAAGATCAGGGAAACATCCCCCTGCAGCAGAAGGGAATGAATACAGAGACCCACAGACAGTTAATACATGGAGAAGGAGAGTTATTGTAACATTCAGCCATGAATTGGATGTCACCATCCAGTGACTTCAGGGAATTCTCCCAAAGAGGAAGCAGAAAGAGAATAATTGCCTGAGGGGAAGAAAGACCACACACACACACACACACACACACACACACACACACACACACACACACACAGCAAAAACACAAGGGTCTGAAAGTGAAAGACACTTTCAGGGCCTTTACCGGTCTGTACCCAGATGGGGTCTCAACGCTGAAAAGAGAAGTGCACACATGCTCCCATCTCCAACCCAAAAGGAATCTCCAACTTATAACCACTTAAAAAGGAAAAAGTAGTTTTCTAAAATAAGTCTTACTGGAAAAATTAACTAACCTACCCCTGTAGGTTGCATGCCCAGAAGTAGACAACCAACAGAAAACACACCCGATGGTACCTTTGGAGGTTCCTTGTCTCATAATATTGTACTTGTGTTTTAAAATTTTATGTATTTTTATGATATATATATATATACATATATTACATATAGCATAGACTTATATGTATTCTATTTTCATTTTTATTTATATATATTCTCTCTTCTTTTACTTTATAGGTCATTTGTATATAGATTTTGGCTTCGAGTTCAGTGTTTTAATTGGATTCTTGGGTGTCCTAAAAAGTCTGTCCCTGCTACTATATTCATTTCTTGTGCCTTTCTTGGTCTCCTTTCCTTCTGTTTGTTTGTTTTGTCCTATTACAAAGTGTTAACTTTTGTTTTCTCTTATATTTTATTATCACATTATCACTTACAAGCCTGTTTGTTTTCTAATGAGAGACAGAAAGGTAGTGGATCGGGATGGAAGAAGGTATGGGGAGGAATTGGGGGAAGTAGAGGAAGAAGAAACTGTAAGATATATGAGAAAAAAACTATTTTCAATAAAGTAAAACAAAAAAAATATGATGGATTATTAGTGACTCTAGAGTTTAATTCCCTAAAATCTAAACAGTGAGCTAATGATTCCTGTCTTGGCATAGTTCATAAGGCCACTGTGAAGATTATATGCAGGATGATAACAATAATCTTCCAGGAAAACATGAAAGTCTTATCGCAAGGGAGAAATAAAGGAGTAAATCCAGGCAGTCATGAATGTCATGAGAATGAACATCTTTCAGTTATGAGGCATGGAAGACCCAGGTTGACAAAGTCCAGACACCAGTGAAAAATATACTATCCTTGGGCACATGTCATCTCTGCCTCCAACATTGCTTTTTGTTGTGGCTGAGCAGTCTCTCCAAGATTTCCCCAACTTAGAAGGGTCTGGAGGCTAGGAAACAGACCTTTCATTTGCTGCTGTCTCTTCTTTAACTTCCTGTCAAGAGTCTTCCCATGGTGCTTCAGTCACTGGCCACACCAGGCAAAAGCAGTTGATGATATCATTAGGGTTAATGAGCAACACATGTAAAAGAAAGAGGACTACAAACTTTGAGAAAAGTAATTAGGAAGACTAAAAGTAATGAGGAACTTAAAGGAGTTTAGTAATTAGTCCAAACCTCACTTTACTGCTCTGTACCTGAACTTGATTCTTTTTCTCCTTCCCTGTCTTCTGTGAACAATAAATGCGGAAGTGCTTACCTGATCACCACATAAAGTTTACATTCGTATTGTGTTCAGTGCTCATCATCACATCACAGTGGAGACACTGGAGTTTCAGAAGCTTCCCTACCTATTAGTGTAAACTACACGCTTAATGCAAAATGCAAAGATGAAAAAAACTAAACATTGTTGAACACTGGTGATGAGAAAAACTAATCAAAAAGAAATAAAGAGTAACAAAAGATCGATTAAATAAAATTAATTTTACAAAATATAATAATAAAGCCCTTAAAAATTTGAAATAAAGTCATATTTGTTGGTTTCTAAAGATATCTAGGATTTAATACTGTTTCTACATCATGATGTAATTTTGATTTACAAATACAATTTACCACATTTATAAGCACCTAAATTCTCCACAAATGTAGACGATGAACATTGCTAGTATTGCAAGAGAAGTGGGGTGGGAGCGAAAGAAGGAAAGGATGACATTGGTTTTATGTTTATTTATAACTATTTTGTTATAGATTGTATCCCACACTTACATTTTGTATTCTTTTGGATTGAAATTAGACCACCAGGAATAATATCTAAGATTATCTAGAGATTCCAAATCTTATGTGTGAAATTACGAAATTGAAACTGTTTTCAAATTACATGTGCTTCTTTTCAACAAGGCTGTTCTATGACCAAAAGTCAGCACAACTCTGTGTGTTTATAAAGTGTGCATGTGTGGGATGCTTTTTCAGTGTGACAGCTGGAGGAAGGAACCTGGTCAAAGGTTGACCATAGCATATGGCCTCACAGGTGTCTTGGTATGCATACACAACACATTCTTGGCAAGGTCAAGGGTAGACCAGAAAGTGATTCATTAAGAATTTGTGGTTGATGTACTCTACATGTATGCTAGAAGTCAGTGTCTTGTGCATGGCAACCTATACCCCAGCCTTCATAGACATCATTCTCCCTAGAAGGAGATAGAGATCTATATATGCAGAGGTAAAGAGCTGAGCCTACAGACTGTATACTCAAAATGCAATTGTTCCAGTACCACAACTTTTAGAGAAACCTTTTGTAGTTAGTAATAATATTTCTAAGTCTGAAGTTACTCCTACACAGACTGTGGCTAAGTAGCAGCACAGTTAATGTTTGAATTTGTTGTTTGTCCTTCAGACTGAGAGTGGTGTTACATAACATTTCATCTACAGCAAGAAAATATTTCTATCCTCAATAAGCTTTTCAGCATTAAAACAACTTTGTTTTCCACCAAACTGAATAAAACCCAACTACAAAAATTAACCTACTGTACTTTAGTCCATTCTCTGTTGATTTGACATTCTATATGATTTGTTAGAAAATTTTTTAAAATATTTGAATTATATAGGAAAAAAGTTTCTGTTGTACACAGTTTAGGAAACAAGGAATTTCAAAAACATAACGCCAGTATCTTTAGCCTCATATGAGTGCTTATTCCTTACTTCACCTCACGGTGGAAGACAGAAGTAGAGGAGAGTATATGCAAAAAGGATAGCCTTACTTTGTATCAATCTGGTTTCCTGATGAAGAACCCAACCCTAGAAAAGCTAAATACCTTTGTCTGAAAGAAGTCTTTCCTGGAAAAATATGTTTATATTTATATACATAAATGTTATTTTAAACAATACTTTTTCCTTTGAAAATATCATATATTATGCAATGTATTATGTTGTCACCTACTTTCCTTACCTCTCTCCAACTACCCATGGGATCCATCAACCTGTCTACCTCAATTTTATATATTTATTATTGTTATTCTTATCAATTTTGAGAATTAGTTCTATGTGAGAATGGTTTTTGGTTCATTCACTGAGGATGCAAAACCTACTAGTAGGAATATTCTTTCTTCATAACAGCAGCGAGATCTTCTTCTCTTTTCTTGTTCTATCCTAATTTTGGTAAAATTTAAAGCTCTGAGTTTTTGTTTGTTTGTTTTTACCAGTTATTCTTAGTTTGATCAGCCCAACTCTCGAACTCAATAATTTGGTATTTAGTCTTTTTAAAAATTTGACTAAACAGCTAACCACCAGGGAGAGGGCCTGCTCCCACTATTAGAATCCTTACTTAGAGACTATGCTATGCAATTGACATGGACATGCAGAGAACCTAGGTTGATTCTCAAATGCAGGCTCCCTAACTGTTGGTCCAGGGTCCATGAACTCCCCCGAGCTTAGGTCAGCTGTATTTGTGGGTTCCCTCATCACTGGGTCCTATCTCAACTCGACGTGCCATGCTTCGTGCAAGCCCATTGGAAACCTGCTTCTTTCTGAATGGGAATGGAGGAGGAGCAATGGGAACTGGGGTAGATGGGAAAGGGGAGGGGGCAGGAGGAGACCATGGAGGGAAAAATGGTTGATATTTAGAATCAATAAAAAATGTTACTTAAGTTAAAATACTTTTTAAAAAAGAAAAAAATCTGACTAATATGACATTTTTCTATTTACTAGATAGCTTTTCCCTTTTTTCCTAAGTACTTATGGGAACTTAGAAATTTAGTTTACACTACATGTTTTTAGTAGTAACCAAACAAAAATATATGACTCTGAAAAATTGAATCTATACAAAAGCTCCTATCTCATTCATTGTAAAGTTTATCATCTGGAGACATTTTAAAATATTTCTTTACTATATTCATTATAATAAGCTTGTTCTCAAATCTGGGTGTATTTATAGTTACTAGAAACACTTCCTAGGTAGACAAACAAGTTTTGTACAGGTTCCCAAAGCTTGGTTATTATGCAGTGCAGATATGTTTCCACATTTCATGAATATTTAAAGCAGAACACAATTCTAGGCACTTATCCATTCTCCATTTATCAACCTTTGAAGAAAATATACAACATGCTGTTGCTATATTAATGTTAGGTACTAGGAAACATGTAACTCTCTACTGCCCATTTTCTTTGTTGATTTATAATGTTTCCACCTTTACACCATTCTCCTAAATGAAGGTTCTGCCATTCTTTGATAAAGTGATGTGTTGGTTCTCTGAGAAGATTTTTCATATTTTTCTCTAATTTACATTTTAAATCTTAAAATTCATCGTTCATTACTGAAGAAGAAAGCTATAACCTCATGAGAAATTTTGGGAAATCATATTTTTTCTCTTCTGTAAATTAAGGCTGTGTTGTAAACATCCCCTCAACACAAGTATGTTTATAGTATGAGGACAGATGAGTTTCTTTTTTAAACCATATATGTCAAAATTTCTACCTGACACAGAGCACTTCTGAGAGTTTCTCTGTAATTGTGGCTTCTATTTTTCTTTGTCGTTCTCAGTGATATAGACATTGAAAAGATTCTTCACCAGACGTTGCTGTCTATGTTTTCTGTTATCTGGTATAGATTTTTCAAGTCTGTTACAGCTTTATTTACCAATGAGCGAGTACCAGTAGTGGATGTAGCAGATTGTAAACACCCTGGATTGTCTTGATGAAGTTTAGACATATCATAGAAACTGACCTCTGGGCATTTCCTTGCAAATATCTAGATTTGATTAATAGAGGCAAATGAATCCACTCTAAATGTAGGCGTCCTTATTTCACGTGCTGGGATGACATAAATTAGTAATATGAGCTGAACTGCAGCATTCCATGTTCTCTATTTTCTGGCTAAGCATACAATTGGACCAGCTGTTTCATGTCCCTTCCCCATTATTTCTCTGCTGTGATGGACTGTATGCATGAATTTGAACCTTAGCTGCTTTCGTTCAGGTATTTTGTTGCTGCATTAGAAAGGTAACTGATGTGTAATGATATTGAAAAATTTGAGGTAGAGGACTTAACCGTAGAGGATAATGGTGGTTAACAAAGACTTGGGCAAAATGGGACACAAAATGAGGGCTTCATTCAAGAGAAAATAAATAAAAGCCACTTTTTTGTGTCACAGGTCACACTGACTGACAGTGGGGCTTAGGAAGGGTTGATACTGAAGACTGGCTGTAGACTTTTTGTTGTGATCTGACTTTCTACAATGCTTGCTTCTCTGGGTTTTCTGCTTCACTCAGAGAGTCATGGACTTCACTCTTGGAAAAATCAATTGTTTTTTTTTTCTTTCTAACATTTGTGAAGAGAGAAACACTCCCAAATTTTCCTAAGATGTCACAAGATTTGAGACATTATTACTTTTAATATATTTTAGGATAGAAGCCTAATTATTTGGAGTTTCTTTTATCAAGCTTCTTAATTATTTATTGACTACCATCTATTCTGCTTTGTGGAAAGTATTTCATCTGGGAAAAGCTGTTGTACATTTATAAATCCTAAAAAGAGAAGCAGAGACTTAATGGTTTGTTCCCCATTCAATCTTCGTGCACTGGTCCAGGCCTGCAACTTTCTGTAATTAACCTTTGTGATGCTATTTATATAACCCTTTACTTTTAATTCTTGATTTTGTTTTACTTTATTGTCAATGTTCTTAATGTGTTGGACATATTCTTTGTCTTTATTCATAATAATTCACTGAAAACCATATAGCCCAAATTCTCTCACTTTTTGGAGCCTTTTCTGATAATATATTAGTCTTCCTTTTCTATATTCAGATAATTCAGCACTGCTAAAAACAAAATTAAGTCATGTACAAGGGAATGATTTGTGAAACTTTCAATTTACAAATTTCAAGTTGGTATTAATTTGGTGATACTGACTATCAATATTATACATGGCATATATAATTTTTTAAAGTTTATTTGAAAAGGTAGTTTGATTTTGAATTAGACATTTCATTTCAAATATGAAGGCTGCTTAACCAAATGTGAGATAAGAGTCATGAGAAAGTGATTGCGACCAACAAGACTATTTTTTAAATTTCTTTTTATTTATTCTTTGTGTCTTACACGTCATGAATATCAATCCCATTCGGTTCTCTGTCCCTTTATTTATGCCCCCTGTCCTTGCAAAAACAACCCCCCCAATAAAATAGAACAAAATTTAAGAGAAAATTTTAAACAGTTAAAGAAAGATCTCGTCACGGAAGCTGTAGTGTGACACAGTGAGTCACATGGTATACACTTTAGATCAGACATCTTTACTTGCAAGCGTGCATTGCAAAGAGCCATTGGTCTGAATCGAGGCCTCTTGTTTCTGCTGCACTATTGATGCTGGGCCCTCATTGTGGTTCCTCTTAGATACTGTGTTGTTGCCCTGTGTCATGGAGTTCGTATAGCTTTGTGTCTGCAGGACCAGCCTTTTTACATTCTCCCGCAGATCACAGACTGGGTAGATGTTGGAGTGGGCCAACTCATTACCCTGGATCTAGCCTGGATATTTGCGAGGTTTGTCAGTTTACCACCACTCCCCTGTTCTCACAATGCATGCACTCGCTTGCATTGTCCAGGACAGTTCACCCTATGTAGCAATGAACAAGAGACTGGACCAGTTCTCCTGCTATGTGCCTTCAGGGTCATCTCCTCCATGGCTACACCATCAGATCCAGACTCTATTGTGGTTCTCAGATGAGGTACAGGGGCCACTTTCCCAAGTGTTGAAGCTGGTGGGAGTCAGGAATAGCCCTCCTGCTCTTATGACCTCAGAGCCAGCTCTCGCAAATGTCACAGGCATCAAGGGGCCTGTGAAATGGGCATCTTTCCTCACCCATGCCACCATATGGCAGATGAGAGACAGGACTAGATCTCCCAAGCTCCTGTTAGTTCTGTGCATCCATAGCCCATCAATAGAGTCAGCACTTCCATGCAGGTGAGGTGCATGGCCCACTTTCCCTAGTGCCCCTGCTGGTAAGGGAGAGGGTCAGCTCTCTCATCTGATGTAGGTGGCAGGGGCAAGGAGGGAGAAGGCGTCTTTTCCTCACCCACAGACCTGCCCAGTACCATTATGGAGTGAGCGGGACAAGGAGACCCACTCATGCCCAGGGCAATCTGCCTGGATGCTAAATATTTTTAAGTTATATGAAGACATTATATGACTACTTACAGAATTATCGTGCCCCAATATATAATGTAAACAGTTTAAACACTATGTTTTCACAGTAATATAATATGTACAATGCTGCTTTGGTGATATCACCACAACATATTTTAGCTCCAGTTGCATAGCTGTGTCAAATTTCTGACGTTAGTATTTTACTGTTGCCCATGGTTTCAGAGAAATCAGTCCATGGTTCCTTGACCTAATGTACTTGGGCAAAACAGCATGTCAGTACTGCCTGACAAAGGAGATTCTTATCTCATGTAGAAAAGTGTCACAAAGGTTCAAAAGGGGAATATGAGAAATATGTCCACAAGGATATGTTTCCAAGTACTTACTTTCTCCAAAGGACCAAGCTACATTTTGCCACTTCCTGAAATGTCATCATAGAATGAATCCATAAAAAGATTAATCTGTTTAGTAAGTTAGATCCATCAAGATCTGATTATCTATAGAAATGTCTTCCTAGCAATGGTGGAGTGTTCCCTTTACCCCACATCCTCTCCAACATAAGTTGTAATCAGTTTTTGATCTTAGCCATTCTGAAAGGTGTAAGATGGAATCTCAGAGTTATTTTGATTTGTATTTCTTTTATGGCTAAGGAGATTGAGCATCTCCTTAATTATCTTTCAGGTATTTTAGATTCATCTGTTGAGAGTTCTCTACTTAGGTCTATACCCCATTTTTATAGGATTATTTGTTCTTTTGATGTCCAATTTTTTGAGTTCTTTGTATATTTGGAAATCAACCCCACCAAAGTGGGGTTGGTGAAAACTTTTCCTATTTTGTAGGCTGCCATTTTGTCTTGTTGACAATGTCCTTAGCTTTACATAAGCTTCTCAGTTTCAAGAAGTCACAGTTGTTCTCAGTGTCTGTGCTACTGGGGTTATATATAGGAAGTGTTCTCCTGTACCAATGCATTTGAGAGTACTTACCACTTTGTCTTCTATGAGATTCAATGTGTTTGGTTTTTGTTGAGGTCTTTGGTCTATCTGGACTTGAGTTTTGTAAATGGCAAGAGATATGGATGCATTTTCATTCTTCTACATGTTGATATCCACTTATGCCAGCTTCAGTTGTTAAATATGGTTTCTTTTTCCCATTTTATATTTTTTGTTTCTTTGTCAAAAATCAGGTGTTCATAGGTGTGAATTGATATTTGGGTCTTCAATTCAATTCCATATGATAGAGCGGAAATCAGTATAGGGATTTCTCTGAAAATTAGGAAACAACCTACTTCAAGCCTCAATAATACAACTTTTGGAAATATATCGAAAGGATGCTCAAGCATACAACAAGAACAAGTACTCAATTCTGTTCATAGCAGCATTGTTTTTCATAGCCAGAACCTGCAAACAATCTAAATGCCCCTTGGATAAAAAAAAAAAAAGTGGTACATTTACACAATGGAATACTACACAGTGGAAAAAATAATAACACCTTGAAATTTGCAGGCAAATGTATGGATCCAGAAAATACTATATTGATTGATAGAGCTCAGACCCAGGGAGACAAACATAATATGTTCTAACTGATATATGGCTTTTAGGCATAAAGCAATGAAAAACCAGCTTACAACCTTAGAGAACCTAGATAACAAAGACCTTAAGAGAGACATATGTTTATCTGATCTGCATGGGAAGAAGAAAAAGACAAGATCTCCTGAGTAAAATGTGAGCATGGGAATCATGGAAGAGTGTAGAAGGGGAGGTGAGAGAAAGAAAGCAAAGCTGAGAAAAATGTGTAACTCAATATAAGCAATTTAAAAAGAAGAGAAAGAAAAACCTTCCTAGAAGTGCCCAGAGCTATGCTACACTTGTCCTTAGCAGAGCTAATCATATCTGTAATGATTAAAAATGTCAATGTAATGAAACCCAAAATTTGTTTTCAATAATCCAATTAAAACATGCTAGATAGAATAGGACTGAGGTCTCTGATAACTTTGGCCATACATTTAAGATGAGAAAACAAACTGGTTTTTGTTTTGTTTGTTTTACTTCCATGACAAATCCCCGAAAGTGAGAGAAGTGTGAGCCTTTAATTGTGAGAAGACAAGGAGCATTCATATATTGTGTTCTCATTAACCAAATCAATTCAATATCATCACAATATTCTTCTCAGTTTAATTCACAAGATTTTTTTTCCTGCAATGAAAAGAAAATCATAGAACATGAGAGAACTGGTTCACATACCTATTTCCCATTTTTCTTCTAACTACATTTCTAGACCTCAATAACTAAACAAATACAGACTATATGAAATTAATGGTGTTTCGTAGATAAGTTAAATTACATAACTACTCATTTGTTAATGCAGTTTTCTTTTCTTTCCACCACTAACTTTTTCTTAAGTCACTGTATATTTTTTTCTCATGTCTCTGATAGCAATTACAAAAAAAAGTATGGAGATGTGAGTAAAGTTACCTCTAGAATATTCCAGCTCACATAATCATTTTCCTTCATTTTGAAGAAAAAGAGCCAAGTCTTCATCTTTAGCAGCTCTATCCATGTTCATTTTTTTATTCATAAAATGTAATAATGTTTGAACTCCATAGACATAAAATACATGGGAAAAACAAATGGATTCAACAGCAAAATTTTGTTTTTAATATGTCAAGAATGCCGTGTACTGATAATGAAATATTGAAAAACTCTATAGATATTTATCAGCATGAAGTTCCCTCACTGGGCAAGTGATTTGGGTTTATTATATCAAGTATCTGCTTATAGTTTCTGGCCTTATAACAAAATATTTGTACAGCAACCACTCTAAAAGTGGAGGGGATAGTCTTTGAATTCTCCTTATCTGGAACAAAAAGATCAAAGTATATACAAATTTCAATGAATTTGACCATGAGTGAAAAATGTAGTTCTTAGTGTCTATAATTTTCTCTCAAATATCAAGATAACTGATTAAATAAATTAGGCTTTTAGCTTTATGCAATTTTGTAAGTATCAATGAACATATCATGACATAGTCTTTTTAGAGTTATTGGTTATATTATTAACCTTTGGAGAAAAAAAAAAGAAAAACAAAGAGAAAAGAGACTTATATTTAACCTTCACAAGATACCTTGAAATCTTGCAGAAGGAATTACTAAGCTTCTTCTTTATAATTAACAGATAAAAAATAATAATGAATTTTTCGAACAGAGATACTTAAATAGAAAATTTTACTGATGTGAGACTTAAATATATAAAAATGAGCACATAAAAGTCGTGTTGCAGATATTTGGTGACAACACAGTGTGCTCTCTGGATGATGTGTCTTCCAATTATTCTTATTTAAAATGGTCATAAGAGAAAATCTTTGTATCTTCCATTCAGTTATGGTGACAGATTCAGAATCAGATTTGAGTGACATGTTTGTGAAAATCATAGGGAAAATTATGAAATTAATGTCTACAAATAATGAAATGATTAGCTTCTTAGTTAAATTCTGATGTCCAGTTTTTAAGACAGATATGTATGAAGTTTTGGAATTAACTCAGCCAAGCAAAACTGACAAAGAAACTCAATTTTATATGATGAAAATTGAGAAATTACCATTTACATCACTAGTATAAATAAATTTATGGTGTGTTTTTGTTAATACATTCCTAAAATTAAAAGAATAAAACCATATTTTGTAAAGATTTCCACTTGAAATTTCTAGCATTGACTAACTTATTAGACAAAAGTTAATATAATAAATTTGTCCTGCTTCTAATCTTAAATACACTTTTCTAATGTTCTTTTCTGTGTGACAAAAATTAATTCCGTCGATGCTCAGCATGGGCCCTTTCAGAAATGATTTCCCTCCCTATCACGGGATAAAAGCATCACAATCTAATTACTACTCATGGATATTTTAATTCCTTGTGCCTTCTCATTTTCCTCCAAACTTGCTATGTATAGTTTAAAATTTCAGGCCCTCAGTGAATCGTTTTAAATCTTCCTGTCCATTCTCTTCTCAATCTGGTGACTCCTGTTTAATCTTTAAAGCCTCCAATACTTCAAACACATAAATAGCTCTGTGTTCTTTTTTTTTTTTTTGTCTTATCTTTGTTCCTCAAGGACTGTAAATACTTGGAATATCTCTTTTGCAATAACTACAAAGGCAAAGATGGCACGGCCAACAGCTCAGAAGAATTTTCACCATCTGTTCATTCCTGCCCACTAACCAATTGAGAAAGGAAATCATATGAACAAA
>NW_004949096.1:13534278-13557675 GCF_000317375.1 Microtus ochrogaster | reverse complement strand
GACAAAACAAAATACAAACCAGCCCAGCCTAAACTTAGTGTCCTCTTGCACCGGTGTAATAAAATCCTCCCGCTGTCCAGAAACGCCTGGAAAATCGGCTTTTTCATCCTTCCTCAAATTGAGCTAGCCCACTGCCCCTTGTCTTTTTTTGCTTGGACTGCATTTTCTCTTGGCTGCACTGGGACCAGCTAGGTGACTGAAGTATGTCTTTGCCATCCCGCCCCTAACCAGGCACCCTAGCCTGCAAAACAACACTAACGTTAAAGTGGAGGCCACACCCTCCTCCAAGACCTGTGGGTCTCCAGGGAGCCACACTTCAGCTTACCCGGCGGGCTCACACCGCCCGGGGCTCTAATTTCCACCCCTCACACTTGCTGGTCCCTGGTGACCCGCTTCCCCTCTGGGTGGTTGCGTTTCTGGTCCTCCCCGCTAAACTCCATCACTCTTATTTATTTTGAGATTTATCCTCTACCTCGACAGCCAGTTCCCTCCCTTAAGTCTTTCTCGCGGTTCAGTCCCTCCATTGATCTCCCAAGCCTCGCTTTTGTACGGCCCCTTCTGGTCTCTTTCCTCCCTCCTCTCCCTATTCTGAGCCGCTACTCTTTCATGCTTTCAGAGACCAGAGGCTGGCCCTTCCAGATGCATTTCTTCACTTTCTGCATCTCTCAGACTGACTTTTGCAGCTGTGGGTCCTCCTTTCTTGTCCCCCACGCCTGGGTGTGTGCTGCTCTCTAAGGAGTCTGACCTAATTACATGGCCACAGGTTATTTGGGCCTGGGCTGCCCTCCACCCTTGACTGTACATACTGGGGTGCTCTTCTCCCCAGAACTCTTTATTAAAACCTCACCTTTTACTCTGCCAATATCTAGCCTCCCCATCTGAGGCTGCCTCCTGCCCTTACCTTTGACTCTTTTTTTTTTCCCCACAAACCTTCTCTGGACACATGCCAGGGGTACTGTCCTGGACTCTGGGAATACATGGGACTCACCATCATCACAATTGTCGTGATCCTGTTTATGAAGATACAATATCAGTCCCATTTTACAGATGAGGAAACTGAGGTGCCACATTTTGGAATATCAGGAATACACAGGCAACAAGTGGTGACAGCAGATTAATGCATTCTTGCCTGGGTCCTCCACCTTTGTTCTCCTGCGGTCTGGTAGTGGGTAAGCAAGAATCTCGCTGACTGCAGTATGTGACCAATGCAGCAAGAGGCAGTGTGGTGTATTAGAACTGTCTCCGTTCTGTTCTGCTTGGGATGGAGGAGGCAGGCCTCTTTCCCCAGTGTTGATGCACGGATCAGATGATCATAACAATAGCGGTTAGCAGGCCCTGTGCTGCCCATTGATTTTATACGCAGGGAGGCCGGGGCAAAGAGAAACCCTGAAACTTGCTGAAAGAGCTGGACTGGGGGCCTACACAGGCCTCTGAGCTGAACTGCATGGAATTCTGCTTCCAGGTTAGCAATGGGCCCAGTGCACCTCGGGTGTCTTTATGTCATGTGTGAAGGTGACCACAGAAGAGGAGAACCACTCCTCCAGGACTGGATGGAGACATCAAGAACTTGGAGGGATGAATTAGGGGTTTTTCTGGGAGAAGCTTGAGATTCCTTCGAAAGAGTGCCAACCGGCCTCGTTACGCTGATGACCTTTGGAGTAGTCACTTGGGCCCCTGGCCTTCACCCTCTTTTGAACCCAGGTTTCCTCCTCCTCTACTTTATGACATTTGGGGCCATAACCCTTTGTCACCTTGTTGTTCCGCGCATGGCAGTCTGCCTAGCAGTGTCTCCAATATCTGCTCAGTAAACCCTGTGGCACCAGCCCCTTCTCCTAGCTGTGACAACCATAAGACAACATCCAGATGCTGCCAAACATTTTTTTGTTTGTTTTGTTTTTTTGTTTTTTTTTTTTTCGAGACAGGGTTTCTCTGTGGTTTTGGAGCCTGTCCTGGAACTAGCTCTTGTAGGCCAGGCTGGTCTCGAACTTACAGAGATCCGCCTGCCTCTGCCTCCCAAGTGCTGGGATTAAAGGCGTGTGCCACCACCGCCCGGCCTCATATGAACAAATTCTAAGTTAAAAGATAGGGAAGCTTGATCTGAGTATTAAGGCCATGTGAAAGGTATAAATGTGTTAATAACTTAAAGGGCAATGAATATATTCGATTTGTTCTTTAACTTATTAAAGACAAAATGCCCAAAACTTAGAGCTGAAAACATGTTATCTTTCAGAACCAATCAGTTGGCTTCTCTATCGTTCATTAAAATTTTTATTTGAAAATAAACAAGGAAAAGATATTAGGAAAGAAGAAAAGATAGCAGCTTTCTTATATAATTGATAAAGTTATCTGATTCTAATAAATAAAAAGCAAACCAAAAGAAACTCCTGATTTCCAAACTGATATTCTTTCTTCTTACGTTTTTCACTGTAGGTCATTTGTTTTCCTTTACACCATGCAAGAGGATTGTAATACATTTAAAGATATTTTCATAAAGGTGGAGATGAAGTTTACAATACGTTAATGTTGCCAGTAATCTCCCCACAGAACCCCCTAAATCACCTATAATTAAATGACAAATATCTGAGCTAACCTTGAAGGTGTTTTCTCAGAAACAGTTAAAATTGCAAGGCTGTTATGCTATTTTAAGCAGTCAGCACTTTCCCCATTCACCTGGTTAATCCCAGCCACCATATTCTGGACATATACCTGGAACATTGAGTTTCCCACCCCCCCTGAACTTACCAACACAATGAAAATTGCTGTAGAATCTCTGTCTGCTGTGAAAATCTATTTCTTAATGTCTCTAATAACACTCTTTAGCGATGTGACTTCACTTAAAGAATCGAATTAGCTGCTACATTATCTATGGTAGTTGGAATCTAATTAAAATCTTTTCCAAGTGATGAAACTAGGGGTTTAAAAGTTGAAGGGCAAACCATAGGATGATAATGAGGCTGAAATTCCCATACAAGTTCTGTCATTGCTCATAAATCTTGCTTGACACTAGTAGAATTCAGCTGTTGAAATTCAGACTTACATTCAGTTCTGGGCAACATTGCTTATCTTAACCAGACAGAAATGTGTTAATTAGCATAACAACATAGATTTATAGTTCCCTGATAATTATAAAATTGTAGCTGATTTGACTAAATTCTAAATCTACCCATACATTGTCATTGCAATGACTGGAAAGACCCTTATCATTTTCAAACCTGTCAGGTATTTTTTTAAAATGTCCTTTTGCTATCAGCTGAAGGTAACCCTTCTTTAAAAAAAAATATCCTCAGTAGTAATATTTTCTTTCTACCTCCTTTCTTTCATTCCCTCTTTTTATAACCCTGGACCCTCTTTTTATAATCCTGGATGTTCTCTTTCTCTTTGTTTTTTTCTTCTATACAGTTGATTGAATTCTAAAATCATGACTAAAAATACATATATTGTTCTGTTCCCTTTGCCAAATATTGTTTATCTACTTTTCAAGAGTCTTTACTTAATAGCTGGCTGTATTCTTACTTGATGAAGACCATAGCATACATTATTATGCGAGGGGACCTTCAATTTAAATCATTTTCCGTAAAATAACATGTACATTGTCATAAAAAACTGCAAACAAAACAAGGAAAAGCTGATATTGAAGGAGTTAGCTCTCTTTAAAAACGTAACATGGTCTTTGATATGCTGCTATTAGCTCTTGGGTCATTATGGCACAAAATGGAATTTAACTGATATGATCAATACCTCATATTCAGTAGTTTGTTTTTATTTTTCAAGCCACAATTCTAATTCATAACTACAGCTGAGTACGCAACAAATTATTGATAGATGTCTGGAAGATTTTTATGAGACTTGTGTTTTCTTGGTACCTTGACAAACTTTATAACAAGATTCAAATCCTCAACTGTCTCTAGGACAATCTGGGGTAGTTACATATTGACCACTTGCCAGCTACTCCCGTATTAGGGATATGGTTTGAAGAAACATCAATGTTCCTGACTTTTCAGGAAGTCATTAAAGCAGAGTCTTTGGATAACTGAGGTAGCAACTGCAGACAAGAATGTACAGAATATAATGATAACATTATTCAGTGTTGATCATGTTTAACTGATTAAAAAGAAGACAGGTTTTCATGAGTAAAAAGTTACTTGTAAAAGTTTTTATACAATATTCACAAAACAACATTTTCAAATAATTGTTTCTGCAATGAATGTTCTTCTTTGCCTGTAATTTGCTATCTTCAGGAGTATGGGTTTGTAAACTATTTCTATCCCATTCTTTAGAATTGCTTTTACTACTTAATTATAAACAAATTTAAGTGAATTTCCATGTTTTAAATATTTATGCTCCTTTTTTTCTTAATTATTATTGTCTTAGATTAGTGTAATCTCCCAAGACAGTTCATTATTAAATATTAAATACCAAAGTACCAGTCCTGGAAGCATATACATAAAAGTAACAAGTATCACTATACAGATTGGGCGCTGTGGTTTTTAGGAATATACATACAAAGTCACACATGTACACACACATGAACCAAGGCCAAGAATTTGAAGAAGGACAAGACACGAGTATGAGGGTGAGAGGCTGGGGCTGGGGAGTGAGTGGGAGCGTGCGGGGTGGGGTAGACACGATATGAGGGAAATCAGAATGACTGCCAACAGTGTTAAATTTTAAAAAAGACTACAAGACTATATCTTTTATACTATATAGTTGTTCATAGGAATAATGAGAGACAAGGGGCCTGTGAGCTAAGGTTGTGGCTTGAGATCTTGGGTTGAGGAATCTACCATTGACCTTGATAGTAGACACCAGTCAACATTACTGTAAAGGCCTCAAGTTCTACTAGCTAGAGATAGAAGAATGACTGCTTTATCAAGTAGAAACTTTCCTCAATCCCCAAAGACAACCCTCTACAAATGCCTGACCTTGGGAAAAGAACTTCTGGGAAGCAGAGACTCTATTGCAGTTTCTTAACCTTACTATATGGGCCTGTTCCCCTCATAATACTCCCCAAAAGGAAAGTCCTGATATCATATTTTCCCATAATACTATAACCATTCTGATTTCTGTGTATTTATTAACTGAACTTTTGTTCTTAATGGCCTCAGGCTCTGGATTTGAATTGTGGGCATTACATTCTTGGGATCAGATGTGTCTAGTAAATCTCTAACACTCCTGTTCATGGTATAATTAGAAGTGGAAATTAAAAGAGTGTAATTCCTGGCTCAACGGTGGCAGGAGATTTTTTTTCCAAAGAATTATTTTGTTTAGAGAGGCTACCATTGTACACAATTTTTATTCTTCATCAAAGCCTACAGAAAACTTCCCCAAGGGAAGGGCATTAATATTAAGAACATTAAAAATGAAAGTAAGAAAGATGCTGGGGAAGTGTGCTCTACAGTGTTGAAATACTGGAACTTTGTCAAGCAGCAATGGTCGCCATGTGGTCCATGCCAAGAAAGAAAAGGGGAAACATGCAATTATATTATAATCTCAAAAATTATTTCAAAACGTTAAATTCTGCATATCACTCTCACACAAAATTTTAACACTGGTATAACCTGGAGTTAAGTTTCAGAAGAAAGGTGATAATTACCAAGCCAAGAATAGACCAAAAAATATACAAGAAAACCCACGTTGAAAGTTTTATCAGTGAACTGTGGGGAAATGGAAAGGAGGGAGTGTGCAGGTCTGTCTGAAAGAAACCTGGTGGAAAGAGGTAGTGGGGTGGGAGGTGGGAGTGTCCATTCCCTCCACAGGGCAAGCAAGATTTACATTTTATTTCATATTATTCTGGACTATTTGCTTTTTACTTCTGTTAATATGTATTTATCATAGAAATGAAACTAGCTTGTGTTGTAGGAGCTGCGGGTTACATTCCACCACCCAGCTCCTGCCACCAACTAGCTTTACCCGAAATAACAACACACAAACTGTATTCTTTTAAACACTGCTTGGCCCATTAGTTCTAGCCCTTACTGGCTAATTCTCATATCCCAATCAACCGATCTCTAATATTCTGTGTAGCACCACTAGGTGCGCTTACGGGGAAAGATTCAGCATGTCTGACCTGGCGGCTTGCTTCATCGCGTCTGGCCCAGAGAGGGGAAACATAGCGTCTGAGCTCACTTCCTCTTCCTCCCAGCATTCTGTTCTGTTTACTCCTCCCACCTATGTTTTAACCTATGAGGGCCAAGCACTTTCTTTATTATAATTAACCAATGACCTTCCTCCATCATGCCTGAATCATTTTTACCACCTCTCCTTTGTTTAAATTTACCACATCTTTTTAGTTTAAATACTAGGGATGCAGTGATACACAGGTAAACATGATCTTTCCTCAAGTAATAAAAAATAGTTTCTTAGTTAGGGTTTACTACTGCTGTAAAGAGACACCATTACCATGTCAACTCATACAAAAAGGTAGTTCGGCACATGCATATAGGAGCTTACATAGCCATGCCACACATGCTTACAGATTATGTGGCCACGCTGCTCATGAGCATAGATTACATAGGGTATAAAGCCCTAGGATGACTAGGCATTTTGTCCCAATGCATGGCAGCTGTGGGGCCCCAGATGTGCTAGAAATGATAACGAAAGATTATTACTTGCAGAGCCAATCATATTTACCAATGAGAATAACAATAAAACAGTTATTCTTATGTGTAGATACATAAGATTTCTGTAAGATCGTTAAACATTTAGAAAAGTCAGTTGTGTATGAACATACTCCTAACTTTATTATCTTGATAGCGTATATTTCCCAGTTACTCAAACTTTGACATCCCATAAGAAAAATTCACCTCTAAAAGCAGTATCTTTTAAAGGAATGATGATCAATACCTCTATTAAAGACTGCATAATCATATTCTGTTTATTGTAAGAAAATGGCTGTCCATCACTAAAATGAAACCTTTGCTTTACTGGACAATAGACACTGGTGAGCTGGGGCTGAAAAAAGACAAATACAAGTTTGATTCAAAAGAGACTAGCATCGTTACAGTGAAGTCTTCTGGGAGAGTATTTGCTTAGAAACAGCGCACAGAACTTAGGGTCAAGGGAATCAATGTTTTTCCTGAAGATGGAAGACAAACTTGGTAATGTGTAAAAATGTCCCATATGGTACTAGTTTTGGTGGCATAAAAGTTGAAGGACTGGGGTGATTATTAAGAAGAAGTTGGGGTTTGACATTATGAGAGCCAAGAGGCCACTGGTGAATATTCAGCCTCTGGTGCAGGGAAGGCTCCAGCATATTTGAAATTCTAACTATGAGATAGCTGCCAAAGACAGAGGTAGATGTAGATTGGAGTCAGTTTGAATATCCCTGATAAGAAGTGTGTGCTGTGAATGGCAGAACTAGAGAGCTGTGTAAGCCCTTTCGGACCCAAAGGATCACAAGTGAGTATCAGATATCAGACACTGAGTTATTTACATTTGCAAAGTTTAAATTTGCTTTGGGATGATCATTAGGATGTCCAGGTTCTTCTCTCTTGGAATTAGAAAATATACATAAGTTCTTTTTCTTATTTTTCAGGAGTAACATTACAGTTGAGAACTCTGGATTTTTAAAACAGACATTGAATTTTAAAATGTGGAAATTGGTGAAAACTGTGAGATTTTAAAAATTATTGTATGTTTTATAGGGTGATATAAACCTGGAACTTTGGACATACATATAAAAAGTTACAGTTGAATGGTGATGTTTTTGTATGTAAAGTTGATAAATTGTCACACTAGTTTTGATAACTTGAACAATTTCTTGCTCAAGAATTTTTTTCATCAAACTTGCCTGTGAGCATTTCTGTGGGACACATTTATTTTTAATTATTATTAAAGATTAATATGGTAGGGCCTAGCCTACTATGAGTGAGTGAGTGATGTCACCCCTAGACAGCAGGTTTAACTATGACTTAAAAGTTGCTGCCCCCCTAAGCCTCTCCACAGATGCAGCACTCCAAATAAAACAAAATAAAATAAAAACGGAATTAGAAAAAGCCCAGGTTTAATGGGTAAAATGCTCCTGGATGATTTTCCAACCACCTCCCCAGCCCCCAAAGAGGAGATGGAAAAGAGAGACTAAAAATCCACATGTTTGTTTTCTGGGAGTGGGGCAGTTTAAATATCACGTGGGAGTGGTCTTGAGCATCTCTAGGGGAGGCATCACCATTTTGGAGGGCTTTCTGAGATGTAGCAGGGTATGGTGAGAGATGGGGGCAGGGTTTGGTGTGGAGCTTCCAAAAGAGAACTGGTTTCAATTATAAAGTAAACTAAGCAAACCATGGGATGCAAACTAGTAAGGTGCATTCCTCCATTGCTCTCTGCTCCAGTTCCTGCCCTCAGGATCTTGCACAGACCTCATGCCCTGCATTTCCATGATGGATTATAACCCGTAAGCCATGTAAACCCTTCTGTCTCTTTTTTTTTCCCCTTCTGTCTCTTTGGCACCCTTACTAAGTGGGTTTTTTTTTTTTTTTACCACAGCAACAGAGAAGCAAATTAAGATAATAGTCTTCATTTTGAGAAAATTGTTATGGTTTTACCTAAAAATTATTCCTTGCTGTAGAAAAACAGGGAGCAAAACTATAGCCTCTATTACAATGGTTAACTATACTGAAATTATATTATTTTGAATCCCATCCAAGGAAGAGATATAAAATTCTCCAATTTTGTTTGTGTATTCAATTAATAATTTCTGTCATAGGAAGCACAAGTTATGGACATTGTGCCCAAGAGACCATTACAATATAACTGCCCAAACTCAGACTTCTTAAATTAATGTGTTTATTAACTGCTGATTGAAAGAGAACATCCTAACAAGGCCGTTAAACCTTTTGACAATGCAACTTTTCATTACCATCCACAAAGTTTCTGCTGGAGAACTGTACATTTATATTACCAAAAAAATTTTTAAAATAGCAAAATATACCATAGCTTGTTAACTGTTTATGGTTTAGTGCTGGGCTGCACTTACAAAGAACATCAGCTCCTCTTGATTGAATTTAGAAGATGAATTTGGAAGGTTATGATTAAACTGAGTATTTAGTAGTATCCAAATCCCTTTACCACTACCAAAAAGTTATTGAAATTATTTTTGTTTGCAGATATGCATATCCATAAGGATGCATGGATAGTTTAGCAACATGTACTGTGGGCCAGAAAAAAATGAAGCAGGAGGAATTGTTCTGTTGATGCACATCTGCCTACTTACCTGAAAGTGAAGGCAATTATAATAGAGCATGAAGCAGAAGTTACTACCAATGTATTGGAATATGTAATGCTGTGCCCAGAGATTCGGTCTCCAAACAGAGCCTGATGAAATGTTAGTGTGGTGTGAGAAAACGCTTTTGAACGCATATATGCCAAAACTAAATTAAGGAAAACGAAAGTACTTATTAACAAAACAAAGCGAGAAGCTGCTGTAGAGAAAAAAGCATTGCAGGCTGCTGCTAGGAACCACAATCAGTGACATCCAATGTAGGGATGAAGAAAAAGCATTTAGACATGCAGGCTTCTGAATGGATATTAAGCGAGAGTAAAGGATCAATAATGCAATAAAAGGGACAGAAGGCTAATGGTTCTTTTGTTTCAAAATGTAAATGGCATATTTGTGCCCCGCTGTAACCCTAAGTGATGGGTTTGTTAATCACAGCACAGAAAGTCTGCCATGTCACCCTTCTTATCACAGAGTTCTGCTTTCCTATGCCTTGTTCATATGTACTTAAGGCTTATTTGGGTCCTAGCTCAGCGTTATAACTAACCCGTATGAAGAGGATCAATTTGTAAAAACAGTATTTCCACCGCAGAAGATTTTAATACAGTTGAAGAGAGGGAAAGAGCCTAGTGGGTAAAGTTAGTAAACGGAAATGATTACACATGGAAAAATAATGAGAGCCTCCAGGGTATGTACTGAAAACTCAGACCCTGCTGCTTTATCCTTCCTCTGTCTAGGTTCAGGAAACGTGAGACCAACTCTGCAAATGTATTTTGGTGACACCTTTGGGAATAGTAGTTGGAATGTGTGTGAGAGTTATGGAGAAATGTCCAGAGGCCAAAATCCAACTGCAGGAGAATCTGATATTCCAGTGAGTCATTATACACTGTCACCTTTTGAATCCATAATAAAATGTTAATAGGCAGGTTGGTGATACAGCTCACTGGGTAAAAGCACTTACTGCTAAGCCGGAAGATGTGGTTTCCATCTCTGGGACCCACTTCTCAGGAAAGGAAAGCGAACTCCTACTGATCATCCTCTGACTTCCATGTTTGCACCCCAGTACTTGCATGTGGGTGCACACACACACACACACACACACACACACACACACACACACACACTAAATACATAAATGTAAAATTGAAAAAAATAAAAGTCATCTGTTTGATAATGTGTTTAGTATCTTACATATATATGGACATAGATTTTAATCCTACAACCACTCGCATCTTGTTCACTTACATTTTGCACTTTATTACCCTTTCATTTTCCTGAAATTTTGCTGGTAGTCTGAATATTCACTTAGCTTCCTTACATTAAAAAAAAAAATAAAGTAAGACTGTAATAGGGTTTTAGTTTGCTAGCTCTCTGATTTCATTGAGTGTTCTTTTACTCCATTGCATGTCATAAGTACTCTGTATGAGAGTCAATTTCCAAGAACAGTCTCTGATTGCCATTTGTTATAATGGTGTTTAGGAACAAGGCTTTGGTGATGACCCTCTGCATCTATTTTATACATATAAAGTAGGTCAAACAGAACCACTTACCCTCTTGTATTCAATTCATCATTAATGTGGCTCTACTCTCTTCTTGGTATCTTGTCCCTTTCATATTAAGTATCCCTTGTACTCTGAAAGTCTCCTGTTAGGAAATTGCTTTATGATAATCACATCTCTTACCCTCCTAAAGATCTCTGCATCTTTCGGCTTCATTCCACCTTTGTCATCTCAGAAATTGGATGAGAAAAATGGAATGCAGTATGCAAAAGGAGGCAGTCATTTACATTACATATTCCTGTATTTTATTTAATGCTTGTGTGTCAAAAAAAGTCTGCAATGTCATAAAGGATGCAAAGTAATGTCATCTTTACGAATATAATTTTAAAATGTGTGTAATATTAGAAGTTATAGAGAGGTGGAAAGTAATTCACATGGAAGAAAGTACCACAAATCTATACAAGAACTTTCAAGGTATCTTTTATAAGATGGATGGATCTTTTAAATTTTTCTTAGTGTCAGCAGATTAGAACTAGATGTAGGCTTAGGAAGGGGATCCTCTTTAAGCCTTATTTTTAAGGAAGAGAAAGCTAGGCCATTCTACTCTTAAAGAGAAAGGCTGCAATGTTAAGCTCAGAGGTCTATACCACTTCTACCACAAAAATATTGCAGCTGGGGCATAGCCATGATAGATTGGAGAAGCACTTATAATCAACAGTAATGTTTTATATAAGTGACTAAAGGCATCATAGCTAAGGGAGGAGGTGAAACCAGAGGTAAAAAGAAACAGCAGCCTTTTGCTTTTTCTATACCTTTGCTACTCTATCACCTAGATACTTCTCTAACTGATACATCTTATTGGACTGATATTCAATGTATAAACGTTAGCTTTAATTTTTTAAAGCCTTTGAACATCTTGAGAAAAAGTATGATATATAATACCAGCTGACAACATTTAGAAAGTATACTTCATTTCCATATTTATAATATTATATTATTTTTACCATAAAGTAAAGATAGTTATAACCACATCATCATTTCTTATTTTAAGATTTTGAGCTTCAAACAAAGAAACATGTTTAGAAATATTATAATAGTTGTTGAGTATTGCAAAATTAGTAATTAGCTAAGATATGTCTAAAATTTTTGCATCTTTGCTATCCTGGCATTACCTTCCTGCTATATGTTAACATTCTGCCTTTTTAGTGTCTCTTGATGTGACTGCCTAATAGAATCACACATACAAACGCACAACACACACACACATATAAGTAGGAGATTAGATAGGTAGGTAGATAGATAGATAGATAGATAGATAGATAGATAGATAGATAGGCTAGATGTGATGTGGTATCTTTCTGAGTGTGTGAGAATAGTTCCATTTATAATTACTACAATAATCCTTATCTGAGAATAAAATGAACAGAAGATAAGAAAGATCACTACAATGAAAACAGTATATTCTTGATATAATAAATATAATGAAAAAATAATATTTTTAAAAAGAAAAATCAATACTTTTAAATGTTTAAGCAACTAAGAATCTATAAATTCAGAGAAATCTATTTCTAAATTCCAAGGGTATTTTTGGAAATTTGGATTCAACAATCTTAAAATTTATATAAAACCACCACACACTTAATAACCAACTAAGAAACTTTAGCATTAGAATAAAGTGGAAAAAATTATAAATTATGCCACAAGATATATCAGCCAAAGCTTCCTGATACTGGCAGGTCAGGTAATAGTAGCACAGAACAGAGAGCCCAGAACTCACAAAACTTCTAAGGTCAATTTATTTATAGAATGTTTTTCATGAACACACATTGAAAAAAAAAGGTGTCTTTTCTCTAAACAGTGCCTTAACAATTGCATATCAACAAACTGAAGAATGAAACTTTTTCCGGTGTTACTCCACTTACAAAAACTAACTCAAATGGGTTAAATAGTTGAACATAAGACCTACATAAAAGTATGTAAGAAACTTCAAGGCTTTGGAAGGAGTGAAAATTTGATAAGATGCAAAACCTCAGCAAACAAAAGTGAAAATAGAGAAGTATACCAGTAGCTAGCCTCCATGCCACTCAGAAACAGAGAACAAAAAATAAAATACAACTTACATAAAAAATACAAGTATTAAATTCTGGGTAATCATGTAAATGAATACTTAACATTAGCAAGGAGGAAAATCAAACCCCTAAGTTCTGCTCACACCACTAAAATCCTACTAAGAAAAGAAACAAAGGTATAGTATTAGTGAAAATTAAGAGAAAGGGGAAAACTTGCAAAACACTGACAGAACATAAGTTAAAATAACCAATATAAACATTTGTTGCGGGAGGTCCTTCTGCTCCTCCAGCCTATAGCCACTGAGAACCTAGACAACAATGAGGATCCTAAGACAGACATACATGGAACTAATCTACATGGGAAGTAGGAAAAGACAAGATCTCCCAAGTCAATGAGGAGCATGGGGACCTTGAGAGAGGGTTGAAGGGGAGGGGAGAGGCACGGAGGAGAGTAGAGAAAAATGTAGAGCTTAATAAAAATCAATAAAATTAAAAATACACAGTTAAAAAATAAACCTTGATAATAATAAGTAGGCAAATGTAAAGCAAACTTAATTGAAATAAAAATAGTTGCCATTTTTGAAAATAAATTCAGCAGTTTATTGCAATGTGATATATCTGCTAACATTATATGTAAAATTCAGACCTAAGTATTTACAGAAAATAATTGGATATGTACACATGAATTTATGCAAATGTTCATAGCATCTTCTTAAGAATCTTCACTTTTAAACAACTCAAAAAGTCACCCACAGATAAATGGAAAAGCAAATTGTATTAAATCCTGCAGTAGATATTTCTGGTTCTTAAGTACTTTATTGCACAGTTTCAAAACCATAGAGTACTTGTCATTAAAAGGAACAAGTATCTGCTGCATGCAGTAATGCAAATGAATTTTAAAGTTATTTTGCTGAAGGAAAACAAGTAAATATAATAAGAAATAGGCCTTGTAATTTCATGCATATGGAATTAAAAAAAATGTAAATTTATCCTTTCTGACAAATTTCAGCAAGTCAGTAATTGCCTAGGGCCAAAGATGAGTAGGCAATTTTCTGCAAAAGTTAATGAAACAAAGTTATATTTGCTTATTCTGTGAATAAGTAAAACAATCTATATCTTGATTGCGGTAGGAGCAATGTGAATGTATGCATTCATCACACTTTATCAATCTGTACACAAATATGGTACATTTTAGTGATGCAAAAATCACCTCAACAAATTTGATTTAAATAATATAAAATATATTCAAAATCAAGTCAATGAAGAAAACAAAGAAATTTTATTCGAATTTTTTCCAATACATATGTAGTGACTCAGCTTTAACTGTCTCCATTATTTTATTAATTTTTGTACAAAACAGAAAAAAGCTTTTCTCTTAAAATATAAACTACACTACCAAAGAGTCTTTCATTCCTGAGATAAATGTCTGCTCTGCCAGCACATGCTAAATCACTTAACCATATTCTCCAGTGATGATTGTAGAATGGAGAAGGAAAGTGGGAGCAACATAACTTTCTGCTAACATAGTCTCTGAACCATATCTTCATTAGTACTATCTCCTTATCATACTGAAAGAAAAGGGGATCCAGAGAGAGATCTGCTATACCAAGTAAACACCCAGTCAACATTAATAGAAGGATTAAAATCTTTACAAAGCATAGCATTCACATGCTATACCAAATTAATATAATGATAAGGGTTTTGTGCAGGAATTTGGTGCTTTGAGTCGTACATCTCCAGTTTGCCAGATTACTGTGATTGCCAGATTCTTTCTTTCTGAAACAGTCATGGCAAGAAAGAGATGGTTTATACTTACAAAGGTTTATGCTACAGCTAGATTCTATTAGATGTCTATTACCTAATGTCCAGCATTGTGGGTATTATGGAACGTATGACAATCTAACATTGTTAACAAGTGCTGGAGAAAGATTTTAACAGTAGTAGGATTATTTGCTCATTTCTGTTCCCCTGTCTATTACTGCACAGAGAGGAGATAAATTCAGAAATTTCCCTGGAGAATGGTCTAGAGCACAGGTATTGCAGACACTCCTAGTGGACTCTCTCCTCAGTCTTACTTCTTTAATATCCAGAGGAGCATATTGTAACATTCCTAAATCCTTAGTGAAGTTTTCACGTGTCAGAAACAGGAAATAATGGTACATTTTTTTTTGTCTTTAAGAAGGTTCTTCAATACCAATTACATGTTTCTCTAAGAATTCTAATTCTTAATTCTCAGAAGATTGTTTCAGTAAAGAACTGTGTCAGTTTGGAAAACTATACAAAATGTAAAAACATAACACTCTTTTGTCATACTTCACCTTGAAATGCTGCAGCTGACAGATGACTGGCTGTACTGCTCAGAAGTTGAAAATGTTTACTCAGGCTGTTATGAACATGTAAAAGGTTTTGACATGAAAAATAACAAATGTGTTTTTATGCATGCTAACTTCAATGTCATATATCTTCAACTGGCTCTATAAAATCTGGTCTGTTTGTTTTGATAAAGAGATTGAGGGCTGTAGTTGCTTTAGGAGTTCATATGTAACCAATTTCAATCAGGATTTAGATGCCCTGCTTTAATAACAGGAAGGCTGATGTCATATATGAGACATTCAGCACAGCTCCTTCATATATCATATGAGGAAACTGATCACCCAGCTTTCCCAAGGTGAAACATTTAATCATAAGCTTCTGTTAAGCTGTAGCAAGTACACCAAATGATTGTCAGCTATTAAATCCTACAAAAAGACTACACTATTACTGTCAACATTGCTTTTTTTTAAAAAAAAAAAGATTACAATACAAGTGTCACATTGTGGCATATTCTGCCATGCACACTTTTCAAATTTAAGTGAGATGCTTCCTACTATAGCAATTGTGAGTAGAAAAGCCTTGACTAGCATCAAATGTGAGTATAACATGCTGTTATCCCTATGGTCTAATAATTCTCTGAGTGTTGTATTATGAAATACTGTCGTCTTATCCTCACCATCTCTGTCACATCGGGAAAAATGAATGATAAGGATAATTCAAAATAGTAAATTATGCAAAAAATAAGTTATTTTTCAATAGCACTGATGCCTATAACTTTAAGCAGTAATGAATTTTAAGTTCTAGTTAATGATACTGTAATGAATTTGTTCTAATAGAAACATGTAGCTTCTGTCTTCTGTATGACCAATAAAATTTATTTAATATTCTAAAGAACCAGATAATGTGTAGAATCTAGGACCTATATGGTATCTATAGAGTTCTACCTTTATAGAATTTCACAGAAATAAGCAGTTACAGACTATTTGTGCATACACACACATACGCACGCACACACTTTCTATAAAAACAGGTATTTTCAACGAATACTAAATTTAAATTTCTTAAATGTTCCACTTTCAGGAAATGTATCTTATTTTGCTTTTTCAATAATTAATGGAAATTACCAATACAAATAGTTTATAGCCTATATAAGTCAGGTAGTACCTTATAATTCATATTAGTGTGTATCTGACAGTTATAATCATGGTAAACAAGGCACCTTTGAGAATTCATTAACTCTCAATTGAGAGATAAGACTTCATGAAATTTCTCTGACTTTTATTGGGATGTCAACTGACATTACTACTGAGATCTATAGATGACCAACTGTTTTGAGGTTTCATGGGTTCAGCTTTCCTTTCTTATATAGAAGACACTACTTAGCAGCAGATATCATGATCTTTTGATTCTTATACTACTTCCTCCTGTTATTATACAAATTTTCCTTAGTCTTAGCTGTAGAAATTACACTGTAGATATTGCAATTTTGGTAGAGGGCACCATAGCCACTTATTCTCTCCATGATCACATTTGAATCTCTACAGTGGTCTTTAACTATTGAATGAGAAGAAACCGTTTAAATGAGGAGTGAGATATGTTCTCTGTGATACATGGCTATTTATTTGTAGTACAATCAGAATTTTTGTGCGTTTAGGAAAATTTCAGAAGTAGATTCTCCTTTAGGTTTTATTTCTTCTCCTGCTACAGGCAGTTTAGTAGGTTTATAGGAATAGGAATTAATTAGATTCTATTCAGCAGTTATTATTTCCAACTAAATAGCTATTGGTTATTACAAAATTAAAACTCTACTCTCATACTATTGAAGATACTATGCCTTAGCCAATCATTGTAGTTCACAGGCTTTACTGCTGAGTAATACTACTGACAGCTTTTATCTTTTGTCAGGTTGAATGACACTATTCAGGAAGACTTAAGGGTACTCCTTGGCTCAAGATTTGATAAGCTAAACCACAAAAATTAAAAATTAGCAAAGCTGCAAAATGTTGTAGAAGACCCTGTTTTAGTTTTCTCTATATTGCATTCTCTGTTCTTAGCTTCAGTCTTGGGACTCATCAGATTACCCTCATAGTTACTTTTCATCCCCCCTCAAATGTTGTATTAAATCTTAGAGAGCCACCGAACTCTTTCAATGCACGCCATAGGTCTCTCATGTTAAATGCACTATTTGCAAAATATCAGTAACTAATATATTAATTCAATAACAAGGCAGAAAAACATCAGCTTTCTCTGCCTTCTTTGGCTCCTAATTTGCCTGTTTTATACTATATAGACTATTTCCCCAGTAAATGAGGGTATTAAATTTTCCAAAGCCCTAAACAAAATTAGATTTTTAAAAAAATCTAATTGTTCTAGATCCTAATTGCCTTACAAATGGCAAGAGTACAAGACCTCAAGTTGTTTCCTGATTTGTTAATGTATAAATCCGAAGACTCTCAAAGACTTAGAGTCATTGATAAGGTCAACCATTGGTAGCAGACATAATTTTTAAAAGCCAGTAACTCAATAGAACATAGCTCCTTGGAGGCAAGAATGCTGTGTAATTTATTTTCAGCTCCAGCACAGCTTAGCATAGAATAGAATAGAAATGATGCCTAGAAAATAGTGACTGATGCTCGCTCTCTCAGCTCACAGTAGCAATTTGTAGGAAATATATTCTCCTACATAAACCTCTGAAACATCACAACATTAAAACAGAATTCATTGTCATTCTCCAGATGTTGTTGTCAGTACTCAATGCATTCTACTCTCAGAGAACTAAGGTATAAAACATTTAATGCTTCAGAGTGGAAAAAAAAAACATTATCAACAAAAATATAGCAGGGGATGTTTTATCTTCCAGAAAGCAGATATTTCTATCTTCAGCTTCTGTAACTAACACATGGAGTGTTGTGATCTGCTGGTGTTCTACAGGTGTGATATTACCATTTAGAAAAGGACAATTCTTTGGAGCACTTTTGCAGATTACAGAATATTTAACATTCTTTAACCCTGTCTTCTAATGTTTATTACATGCTTTGTCCTTGCTATTGTGAGAAACAAACCAAAAATTTAACCTGAAACAAAACAAATTTCCAGCAGAAGAAAAAACCTTCTTTGAAAATCATGCACACACCAACAAACCATTCTGACTCAGCTGTCTAATTTGAGGAGTTTAAAGAGAATGGAAAAAAGAAATAGTCAAGGAAGGATGTTTTAGTACTTTCTTTGTGTGTAAAAGATACAGAAACTCTGCCAGTTACCTAAAAAACAAATCACATTGTGAGCAATGTGTTAATTCATCTTCACATTTTCAGCAGTGGCTACGAAAAAAGGTCTTAGTGTTATGGATGAATCTATAGCAGTTACTTATGCAATGCCATGACAAGTACATGCCAGAAAGAAATGAGGGGAAGAAGCATTAATTTCGGGTCACGGCTTCCAAAGATTCAGTACCCCATGGAAGGGAGGATAAGGTAGATTTTCTCACATCATGGTGGATGGAAGCAGAGAGAAGGGAAAGATCCTGCTTATCTGGGGTTTCTGAATTTTTCTATCATTTTCTTGTATCTGGGGTCAATAGCCAGTGGAATGATGTCGCTCATATTCAGTATATGTCTTTGATTCTTTTTAATCACTTTTGAACTATATTTGCGAACACCGACAGATGCCGGTCTTTCTAATAATCTGAGTTACCTTTAATGCAACTAAGCTGACAGTAAATATGAGGTAATATAAAAAGGGTATCCACATTCCCCACTCTTTCTCCTAGATATTTGTCAAACAGAAGTGAGACATTTTTAAGGAAAATGAGACAAAATAGTGGTATTGACAAGGTGTTATGTTAACCCTAACATACCTCAAGAAACAATATCAAAAGGGAATAGGTGAAGCAAAGTGAGAGACAATAGCTCTATGTTGTCAGGTTGACACAATATGTGGACAAAAATTGTTTCTCTCCACAAGGATCAAAAGAAACAACATATGTACTATATTTGTGAGTTTATAATTTAAGCAAAACTATTATTACATTTACTTTTTAAAATCGTGATGCACCCCTTGTAATAGAGCCAGACAAAAGGGTTTGGTCAGGGAGCCTTGTAATAGAGCCAGACAAAAGGGTTAGGTCAGAGAGCCTTGTAATAAAGCCAGAAAAGGCTTTTGTCAGGGAGATAGATGTTATATTTTGCATAGTACTCATCCATTTGCAAATACTTTACATCAAAAAGGCACTTTTATTGTTTCAAAATGTTGTTGATTAAAATATAAAGTAAAATAATGCATCTCTAATGGGCTTTCATTATATCCCCTACAAACAAAGTCAACATTTTTCATTTATAATTATTTCATTTGAATAATTTAACTTTTGCGGAAATTTGTTATTCTTTTAAAATATAGTAGCACAGTGGGAAGGACTGGGATGAGATGAGTGAGGGGAAACTGAGGTTTCAATGCAAAATAAAAAACAAACAATAATAAAAAAATAAAAAAATAGTGAACACGAAATTCATCAGAAAACAAATATATCTCTTGATTTGAGATAAAATTACAAGCTTTGGTCTTATCAGTTCACAAAGCATGCCTATCAGAGCAGTATCACTATATTCAACGTAGGAAGCTCTTCTTTGAGAAAATCCAATGTCCAAGAGAAAAACATCAAAGAAAACTAAATCATTGCCCCAGATAGACATCACATGTGGCCCAGGAAAGCTGTCATACCAGGATTGCGTTCTTAAAGTTGTTGAGTTGTTGGCCATACACATCCCATAAAGTATCCTAAATATCACAGATTATTGCTAAAGCTATTAGTTACCTTCCACAACCTGATAGCTAAGAGCCTAATGTTGAAGACATAATACTAATTTATGTTATTAAACATAGAGAAATAGAATTGGTACTCAACTAGAACTTGTCCCTTGCTGACTAGTGCTTATTGTGCTAGAAGGTCCTATAAACACTACTGGAGGAGAAAGGTAATCATTGATCTATCCCGTCGGTAAATCCTGCAGCCTACAAAAGTGACCTGTCTGCAAGACATAGTCATGCACTAGTGGTCCAATGGGTTAATAGAGGTCAGATTAAGTCTACAATACATTTTCAGATTAAATAATTCTCAGGTGGTATTATGTTGACTTTCAGAGTAAAAGAGATAGACAAAATATAAAGACTGAGATTCAAACCTTTGCAGCTCTTTTCTGTTCCACCTTGGGCATCTGCCAGCTAAAGAGAAGAACTGGCACTTCCACAAGGAAAATGTTGCAGTCAGGAACCCCGTAGACAGAGATGCTAACTACAACAAACACGTGAAGTAGTATGGTAGCCAATACCTGTACAGCCTCTCAAACTAGCGATTTTCTAGTCAGCCAAGAGCTCATCAAAGCAGTGTTTGCAGATTTTCCCTATGTACAAGCAGCCACTGTGATAAAAGTTTTGAAGACTTTCAAAACCTGACATAGGAATCTAAATGTAGAGTTTACTTCAAAATTCAGATAAGCTAACAAAGTGTTTCATTTTAGGCATACAAAAGCATGTGCTTTACTAAGAATCATCTTAATTAGAAAAGCAATCAATTCCCCAAAAGAATACCTTCAGATGTGTGGCAGGTTATTGAAGATAATATGCTGTCTTAAGTATGTATTTATTTCTGAGGATGGCACAGTAAAATTCTACAGGCTATAAGCCTTTACACAGCAGAAAGATGGATTGACACAGTTCTGGACCTGGAAGTCCAGGTCTCAGAAGCATTTCTCTAAGGACCAGAAGGTCTTTCTGCTTTACCTACAACTATTTTCCTCTTATCTGGAAACCACTATGATTGGATTAGGAGCCACTCTAACGGCTGCCTTTTCAGTTAATTCCCTCTTTATCTATTCTCCAAACAGTCGCATTCTGAAATACTGGGTTGGTACTAAAAACCAGGGATAGTTGGTTGGTTGCAATTTAGCACAAAATAAGATTTTTGAAAATAGTTCCTCAAATTTTGTTTTTTATTTTGCATTCTAATTCTATTTTTATCATTATGACTACAAACATAGGTTTTTGAAAAAAGCCTGGCTAACCACTCAGAAAACGTTTCCAGCTAGCAGTATGGGCACTGAAGCTAGATAAGACTCTGTTATCAGAAGCTCTTCTCTGTCTGTTCTGGCCTGAACTCACTGAAAGTGAGTAGCATCCCTCATGCTTCCACCTTAAAAGGTCCATGAGCATTGTAAAATATACCCAAGAAACACTCTGCTTAGTCAGAGATATCTTATTGTAAACTAATAAGGGTCTTGAGAAGGGAGCCTATAATTATTTTGTAAAAACCTAGGGCCTATAACTCTAGGCAGCTTGTATTTTGCATACCGTCTTTCTTATTGTTTGGTTCCAAACAATTCTCTTTATCTTTGCATGACTTGCTTTTAGTACCTGAGAATATTGGGACCAAGACCACTGTCTTAGATATTTTATATTAAGTAATCAATTCACACTACTACTGACATACTTGATTCACTAGATCTAGTAAAGTATTTTTGTTTTTATAGTAAAAGTAACAATGCTTTATTTTTGCTAGGAATTTTTAAAATTTATTAAAACATGTTATTGCACCAAAACAATGGAAGATGAAAAATGTAACATATTATGTTTCTAAACTGTAAAGTATTTATTTTTTTTAAATAACAAACTATCTTTTTTCATTTTATATACCAATCAAGGTATTCACTCCCTTTCCTCCTCCCATTTCCTCGACCTTCACCCCATCCACTCCACAAAAAGAGTAAGGCACATTGCTTTGGGGAAGATCCAAGGCCCTCCCTATTATATCTAGGCTGAGCCAGGTATCCATAGAAAGAGAACTTTTAGTACTAGCACTATGGATAAATAATCCCGGTGAACCACTACCAGTGGCCCCGCAGTGTGCCCCAGCCATACAACAGTGACCCACATTAACAGGGTAGTTTGGACCTATGCTTGTTCCTTCCCTGTCTGACTGGAGTTGGTGAGCTCTCAATATCTCAGGGAGACTGTTTCAGTGGGTGTCTCCATCATGGTCTTGACCTCTTTGCCCATATTCTCACTCCTCCCACTCCTCAACTGGACTTTGACATCTCAGCCCAGGGCTCTGCCGAGGGTCTCTGCCTCTGGTAACAATGCTTTAAAGAGTAGTAAAATCCTATCATTGCTGATGAAGTATCTCAAATGGTAATGTTTTTAGAGGGTTGAGCTGAATTCTATCCTGGAATGGTTGAATTGAATTCTGACCTGAAAGTTCCAAAGGTGAATGATGACCATTGAGTGCAATACTTTGATGGAATGGATGTTAGAATGGCTAATATGTTCCCCAAAGTTTGCAAATTTCTAAGGATGAATAAGAATTCATTTTTTCTTAAGAATCATATTTATAACAGTAATCACCAAGGGATCCATAAACATAAAAAACAGAGGCAACACTTCACAAACATTAATGAGTAAGGGAACAATAGAATATAAAATCCTAGCACAGGTCTTTTGTGGGGAAAATGTGAGCCTGATAGGCTTACTACACAGAAAGAAACTGAAACAGATATGTAACATAAATAAATCAAGGCAATTAATATAAAAGTACTACAAAAACAAACTCTTAAGAGATTACTTTACTAATATATACACCAATAAATACATGCTTTTCCAATAATGATTACTATGTTTTAATAAATCATGTAATTATAGACTAGTGGCTCCCTTTCTCTACACTGCTGACAGTATTGAGAAACTGATCTGTCAATATGTGACTCCAGCCTGAAAGTCTCCATTTGACACAAACAGAGCTATATCCCCTCAATGGGATAGTCTAAGGCCAGTTAGCAGATTATGTTCTTGAATAGATCTTCCTAGGAAGAGTTAGTTTGAGTCATAGAATCAGTGTACTTATTAATGTGAATGACCAAATTTTCCATCTTTTTGTCATCTATCTTTCAAATTTTTACCTTTCTTGTTAAGAGTAAGAAATTTATGAATGCCTCCCTAAAACAAACAAACCTAAATATCAGTTAAAGATTGCTGTTTTTTAAAAAATACTGCAACATCCCTGGCGGCAGTAGGCAACAGAAATGCTGTAGGCCCCAAATGGTGGTAGCGGGCCATGTGGTGGCAGGCAGCGGGCTCTGGGAGCAGCCAATCCCAGGCAGAAATGGCTGCCGGTCCCAGAGCAGTGGCTGCTCCCAGGCAGGGAGACACATGGCAGGTGGGCAGGAGACAGAGACATGGATAGACACGACTTGCAGGGGGAGGCTGAATATTTATTTAGGGGGTTATGAAGGGATAAGGGAGAAGGGGGGACAGAGAGAAA
>NW_004949096.1:13531229-13534178 GCF_000317375.1 Microtus ochrogaster | reverse complement strand
GAGAGAGGCAGAAGCGAAGCTGCCTCTCTGAGAGGAAGATGGAAGAGAGAGCGAGCTCAGGCCGGAAGCTGAAGATCAGCCTGCCTCAGCAAATGGGGGAGGGAGTGGGAGTGGCTTGTCTCTTAAAGGGAACAAAACCATAACAAAGATATCATTACACTTTGTGGAATGTTCTAGAAGAATGGCGACTTAAGTCAGGAGTAAATCAGCATTCTCTTTGTTGCTAATGATATTCAGCATAGTTTTGGAATTTTTGGACAAAGTTTGAAGAACAATAATAATTTGAGAAAATTGGAGAGGGATAAGTAATGAAATTCTACATCAAATGTAAGATTTTGCAGAACCACAAACAAAACCAACTGACATGCTTTGTAAGTGATGATTCAGTAATTTCACTAAGAAAAAGTGTGCAGGCCATTTCACAATATCAAGTCACCAAGCAATGATTAAATAGAGTAAAATACTGTACAAGGCAAAATGATGCATGCCAATTATCCCATACTTGGGAGGTTGACACTGGAAAACTGTTTGAAGACAACCAGGTAAGCATAATGAGATGCTGTCTAAAAAGAAAACAAGTAGGGTGGGGTTAAAGATAAAACATGGAGACCAATGTATACATAAAACATACATGCATTTATATAATAGTTCTTGAAGAACATGTAATAATTTCCTTAACAATAGCTTAGGATGGTATAAGGAAACTCATCAAACTGTATCATGAATAACTTTAATTTTCTGCTATGTACACATGTTACCTTTCTTTTTAATTAAAAACTTTTCACACAATGTGTTTTGATATAGTCATTCCCCACTATATTGTCTTCTTAAATTGTGCAACTAAATTCTATTTAAAAATCTTTTCTTTTGATTAATATCACATTCATAACGTCCTGAGTTAAGCTTTCCTTCCAGGAACAATAGGTTTAATTAAGAATAATTAAAACTGAATTAGTATCTCATATAGTTTAAGCAGGCCACAAGCAAACAAAATTTTTGAAGACAATAAAAGATATTAATTTTATTTATTATGTAAACATAAATCGCCATAATAATAAAGTTTGTTTAAATTTTTTTGAAAAGATATACCCGGGAAGTCTTTTTGACTAAATTCTTCCTTTCTATGTTCAAATTATCATCTGCTTCCAAACAGAACTTGCTTGTGCTCGTTCACTCCCTATGTAAATCACAGCACTTATAGCTAGGTTTAAAGTGATCCTCAATTTCTGTTAAGGATTTCTTTAAGTCACGATGGCTTTGAAAGCTATTTATAGTGTATTAGTTGACTTTTCCTTGTCCCAAAGGGATCCCTGAGCTGGGGTAATTTAAAATAACAGATTTATTTGACTTAAGGTTTTGATGAATTTGAAGAAAGCAATCTTACTTTGGCATCCTATCATGGAAGGTGAAAGCACAGGGCAAGTTAAGGTGCCAGACTTGCAGACGTAGCTCCTTTATAATAGCACTCGTCTGTTCAGGAGAGGAGAGTCTTGACTCCCACCAGGCTTCATGCTGGAGTGCACTGTGTTGGCCTTTAAGGCCCTGCTATGTTTTGAGGGGGCATATTGAAACCATAGCATGTGGCTCACTTAAATTAATATAAATCAGTAAAAAAAAAAAACTCCTCAAATTCTCTTGGATTTTTTTCTTATTTTCTTGTCTTCATTGAGCTGTTTTAAATAATTAATCAATATTTATTTTTTGGAAGGTCTACTTCTGTTTCTCCTACACAATGAGGAAATGAAACATCCCTTTGGGAGGAAAATAGCTTTCTTGACAGGCATTTGAACTGAAAAATCATGCTATAATATGCCTTATGTGCAAAATTGTAACCATTTTTGTCTGGTCAGTTCTAACTCTTATTTTACCCCTGTGCAGTGTGTTGGCGGCGGCAGTGTCTTATCAATTGCATAGGACCTACATGCTGACTATTGCAGTATCACCTTCAGCAAAATCCGGGGGTGTTAGTATATTCACCATTTTATGAAAGAATAAAATAATGAAGTTTATGCCTCTGTTTACTTAAGGGACTTCTGTAGTTATTAATCAGTTGTAACAGAATTTGTTTTGTCAAGCCAGTAATTTGACTGCATATAGCAATGAGAAAATTAGCAGAGAACATGGCTAACGTGGTGAGGAAAGCAAGCTGTGCTGCCAGAGGTTGGCTCGGCTGTGCCTTAGCTGTATGGTACAGTTAAGGATTCTCACCTTCTGCTTCCCGATAGAATGATGACCACCATAACACCCAGTACACATAGTCTGCTCATTTCTTAACCAAAAAAACATAGGCAGTTGGGGAGATAGGGGTGAGCTGATAGTGCTCTAGACAGCATAGGGCAAATTGTAGGTGCAAAAACAGAAAGGGACTTCTTCCTCTGAATTCAAAATCGACTGAAGGAAACACATGTCATTCAACTGATAAAAAAAGTCATGTAAAAGTGAAACAATTAAAAATTAAAGCAAGGTAAAGTTCTCGTGCCAGATGTATAATTTTCATCTCTGGGCCTTAACACTTCCTGTGGCCCCTGTCTGGAAAGTTCTTTTCTTAAATATCTGCGTGAATCATTCCCTCACCATTATTTTCCCTTCAAGTAATATTTCTTGACAGAGTATTTCCTTGCCCATTTTTATTTAAAATACCTCCCAAATTTCCCCCCCCCATTCCTGATTTATTTTGTAGAAGTATTTATTTTACTTGACATATTGTATACCTTTTTATTGAGGAGCATCTGTCACTTATCATCAGGAAGTAAGCTTCATGGAAGACAGAGTTTCTGGTTGAGCCCTACTCTACCCTCCTTACCGGGAAATATGCTGTAATAAGGTGTGCTCAAGAGAAATGTGTGCATGAAAATAATAACGTTTAAAATAGAGAAACGGACTAACTAACTACTAATGAGGATATTTGTGTTTAATGGAGTCTTTCTTTAACAAATGTCTTAGAGTTGG
>NW_004949096.1:13530215-13531129 GCF_000317375.1 Microtus ochrogaster | reverse complement strand
TAATAACGTTTAAAATAGAGAAACGGACTAACTAACTACTAATGAGGATATTTGTGTTTAATGGAGTCTTTCTTTAACAAATGTCTTAGAGTTGGACCCACGACCAGAATATTCTGGTCAACACAAAGTGAACTAAGTGTTGTTTTGTGTCTTATATGGATCGATTTCTTAGGGCATTTAAAAAAATTACTGGAGTTTTGTTTCTGAATTAAGATTTCTAGTTTGGCATTTTTATGTGCTGTATTTCTCTCTCTGTGTGTGTATGTGTGTTTTTATGTATATGCACACTTTATCTTTGATTTTTGTTGTTGTATTTTTGCCGTTAACAATTGTTTTTCAATACAAAAACTTTTATGATCATAATGAATTCTGAATAATATAACTTTTTACCCCTATTTAATCTTAATCATAGTTTTTTCATCGCCACAAATTGTGGATTTAGATAAGCAATATGGAATGTTAAAGGTGAAAGAGACACTTTGTAGCCTCTTCTTTGTAAGTGTCCCTCTGTCTATAGTGGATTTATATGTAGATATGTATTAACATGATGGACGTGGAATGGGGCATATACATACCAAAGCTCAGCTCTATCCGCCTCATTCATCTTATATTTTTTGACACAAAGTCATTTCTTTCTCTTCTTGGCCTAGAACTCACTAAATAGGCTAGGCTGGATGGTCAGTATGCTCCAGGTATCTTGGTCTCCCTGGTACTGGAGTTATAATTTCATAACATCATGCTTGACTTTTTCTTTTAAAAAGCATGTATTGATTTCAGATGCTCGTGATTGTTCAGTAAGAACTTATGCAAATTAATATTACATCACCTACTTTAAAGACGGATACTAACACCCCTAAACTCTTCTGTTGAAGTGCAGGCATATAAAAAGAAGAGAGTAGGCGAATATATGTTCA
>NW_004949096.1:13492403-13524515 GCF_000317375.1 Microtus ochrogaster | reverse complement strand
GATCGGATCTCTGTCCTGCTTGGGTAGCTCGCAAACAAAGGGCCCACCCTGCTTGCTGCAGGCAGGCTATGGAGACAAAGGAACTACCACTCTCTCCTTTGCCCTACCGATTCGGGTTCGGTCCCAGCGCCCAAGCAGGCTGAGCTGGGAGGTGCTATGCCTCCAAAGAGGGGAGGGAGGGAAGGAGACAGGGGGTGAGGGGTTCTGGATGTAAGCTGGGTGGGATAGGAAGAGAGAGGAGGTATCAGGCAGTACAGCCCCTGCAGGATGACCAGGAAGTCTAAAATTTAATCTTTACTACTGATGTTCACACAAATGTGCACAAATGTATCAGGAATCACAGTGTGGGTCTCCAAAATAAAATTATTAGGAAAAAATCAGATCCCTTGTTTCATAGGATTGATATGTCAAATGAGCAAACTGAAGTTTCTATTTACTCTCAGAAAGTATACCTATCAGCTGTAAAGATAATTAGATGCACTTGATGACAAATTACTGCTTTCCCACTTCTCCGAGTCTAGACTATCAGGATGTATCACCTACCTGCAGTTCAGTTTCTCTCTGTCTCTGTCTCTCTGTCCCTATTCCTGTCTGTCTGATGGCATTAGCTGATAACTGTAATCATTATTTAACCGATGCTAGTATAAATGTTTACTGAATAAAGAGCCATTGACAGCTTTGGAAGAAGAATTTGCCTTAATTACTGAGGCCTTGAAATTAATTAGTAAGTTATAGAGAATTTGAAGGAAGAAAAAAAATAATTCAAGACACCCACCTGCCATGTTTCACATCCCCAAGGACGTGGAAAGAACTAATCTTGTTCTCAGATGAAAAAGTCTCTTTTCTTAGGAGACTACTAGAAAAAAAAAAAAAAAAACCTCCATGGTGCCTCAAAGACAACTTTGAAAACCACTCAGTACTGCAGCCATTTTGATGTGATTTCAAAGCAGGAGAGATACATTATCATGGAAACAAGGTCCAGGCTGATTTGAATTTCATCTGCTTCTGCAGCTCAGCTCGCCCTTCCTTGTGAAGTGATAATGTACCTTTAGCATCACTTCTATTTTTTCTTCCTGCTTTACTAAAATGCATTGTCAGGAATAAAATAGGGTGATTGTAGTAAGCAGTAACAAGGATGAATGAAATCATGAATTAGGAAGCAATGATTCCTCTTTCCCAGATGGCAAAAGCTATTTATATTTCATTTGAAATTAATTATTGATTTGTCTTGAAATTTACTAACACCAACATTTGTACTAAAGTGAAGATTCATTTTATAAAGCTCCAATTGAGAATCAGCAATGCTTTAGGGTGACAATCATACCATTCCAAACTTCAATGAGACGACAAAACTATATTATCTGATTATTAAAATCTCTTATAAAATTATTTGTACTAAAAATTGTAATTCTATGCACATCATTCTTTATTGATCGCTTTATAAGACAATATTTGCTCTGTCCAAGAGCATAAGTTCATGATGCTAGATGAGGGTGACTAACTATGGTTAAATTAAGGAGGTCTTTGCATCCTTGTTCATCCTGAGTGGACTGCTCATAAAGAACCTTGAAAGTTGAAGCTGCTTACATTTGTGCAAAGTCCTTGTGGTTTTATTTTGTTGGCACATATAAAGTCCTGTTGTACAGGGAGTTAGTGTATTTTTAGGGTAAGATTGTGAAATCCAGCTCTCAAATACCAATGTTCTAAATACTGAGTTAATAGTCGAGGTTCAGAATAAAGCATACAGTGCTCTTAAGCCCCTTCTTCTTCAGGTAAGGTGAAAAAGAACCAATGTTGCTTTTGTTGTGCTTTGTGGTTACTAACACACAGTATCCAGCTCCTCAAAAGTGTAAATACAGATTATTTATTTTTCTTTCTTATACTTTAAAAACATGTGCTATGTTATTTTATTATTCTTGAAAATGTATGGACAACCTGTCATAATTCCTATGTCTGAATAGTTAGCAAACAAAATCACTGAAAATACTGGTGAATAAAACTCAAACATAGCTAATCTCATAATAAGCATATCTAGAAATCAAATCCTTATGCTACTAGATTAAAAATTGTTATGCACATTAATGGTACAAAACATAAGACACAGAAATAAGTTCATACTGGCTTCCATTGTTATTAGTATTATATGAGACAAGGTTAAATTCTGTGACTGAGGCTGACTTAAAATTCACAGTGTAGGCCAGGTTGTACTCATACTAACCACCTAGCTATCTTAGCTTGCATGATGTTGGAAGTGTAGGTATGAGTGGCCATGTCCAACTACATCCATACTTTTTCAGTCATTTAGTTATAAAAAAGATTATATACATATATGTGTGTGTGTGTGTGTGTGTGTGCGCGCATAGGAGAAAAGATAGTTTTCACAATAAATGACATTTTTAAAAAAATTTATTTTTTAAAATTTAAAATTTAAAAAATGTATGTCCATGGGCAGAATGAAATCAGATTTTTATTTTATACCAAATGTAGAATTCCAACTTCATGTGGTTGAAGGGGAAGAGAGAGAAAAGGGGAGAGCACATGAAAGCCAGAGACCACATGAACATTCTCTGGAAGGGGGCAGTTTAAGTAGTCTGTGGGAGTGGTCTTGACCTTCCCCTGGGGAGGGATTATCATTTGGAGGGCCTTCTTGACCCTCCCTGGGGAAGGGTCACCGTTTGGAAGGCTTTCTCAGAGGTGGAGTTTGGACTAAGATAACTCCCAGGAGAGGGGGCTTGAAATGGGGTTCCTGCCCAGTATTCCAGAGATAGGTGTCAGGGGCTGGGATGAGGCCCCCCAATAAAAATAAGGTGATATATGTTTTGAATCAGTTTAAGGTGTGGTTTAGTTTCCCAATAGCCAAGAGTCTTGGGGCCAGGAATCAAGGGGTAAAAAAAGGAATGACTTAATTCATTTTCACAAATAGTACTCTTCTATGAGAAAATTAATTTCATCTTTCTATAATCTTAAATTCTGCTGAATTAGATGCTTTGATTCCAGACAGGGAGCATTCTCGCCATGAAACACAATAAACATTCCTTAGAACTGGCAAGTTCAGTCTTTTTTCTGGCCACTCTGGGCTCCTGATGCCTTTAGACCAACAGGCTAAGAAAAGGACAGCAGGGTAGAACGTGTGACTGATCCAGATGTAATTACCATGAAGAAATTAGATGGCTTCTTCAAAACAGAAGTAAGGAAGTTCATATCTGGCTTGCAGGAGTTTGTTCTGATTATCTCATGGCATTAACATGCCCTGAATCTAAAGTCAATCAGAAACTATAACAAATAGAGAAGTTTCTGTCCCAACAGGTCCTCAACCTCAGTCTGAAAATGGTGATTCTGCCTCTAGGAATCTCAGAATAAGAAGATGCCTGAGAACTGTCTCATTTCTTTCTATAATCCTTTATTGTTCTGTTATTAAAGGCATACACCATTACTGCCCGGAAACTAAGGCAAACTAGTGTGGCTACTTGGATTAAAGATGTGTGTCATTACTACCTGGTCTGTAAGGCTGGCCAGTGTGGCTGATTTACATTTCTGATATTGTAGGAGGAACGGTAGGCTGTGTCCCAGCTGCCTGGCTAGCTTAACCCCCGAAATAACCACACGGAAATTGTATTGATTAAATTATTGCTTGGCCCATAAGCTCTAGCCTCTTATTGGCTAACTTTCACATCTTGATTTAACCCATTTCTAATAATCTGTATATCACCATAAGGTCGTGGCTTACTGGGAAAGATTCTAACCAGTGTCTGTCTCACGCAAGAGAATCATGGTGTTTGCCTGTAAATTACTGTCTGGCCCATTATCTCTGGCTTCTAATTGGCTAACTCTCACATCTTGATTCAATCCGTTTCTAATAAATCTGTGTGTCACCATGTGACTGTTGCTTACCAGCAAGATTCTAACCTACATCTGTCTTAGGCAGGAGAATCATGGCATCTGCCATATTGTCCTTCTTCCCAGCATCCTGTTCTGTCTACTCTGCCTACCTAATTTTCTGCCCTATCAAAAGGCCAAGGTAGTTTCTTTATTCAACCAATGAAAGCAACACAAATACAGAAGGACCTCTTATACCATTCTGATCCTCAGCAAATTTTGTTTATTAAAATACAAATGAAATGCCACCACAAACCAATCCAGACAGGATGACAAAGGACACAGACTTTTCAGGAATGAAGGTATGGGCAACTTCTTCAAGAAAAAAAGATGAACAAAGACCAATTCAGGTGGTTAGTGAAGATAAAGGAAATACATAGTAGGCAGTAGAGAAAGGTAGTAATAAATGCTAGATAGGAAAATGTAATAATTTGAAGAAATGAGGATTATAATTGAAATGAGTGTTTTTGATCTATTTTAGTGTATATGCATAAATATAAATGACAAATATATAATATATGTACATTTATCATTTATTTGTTTTCTTTTGTTGATATTCTTCTGATTAAACATATTATCAATTAAGATAATATCAATGATTATAACAGTTATGTTAGGAGACACTAAAAGATGTCCCTCAAGGGATGTCACCACTTACTTAAAAATATATAATGCATTTGAAGTTGTGTGTGGATAATTATGTCATGTTGGATGTAATTAAGACTTGGTAATTCCTTCATTTGGAAATTTATCATAGACGGATTTTATGATGGTTAATATTGGTTGTCAACTTGACTATATGTGGAATTAGATGAAACCCAAGCAGCTAGCCACACCTGTGAAGAATCGTTCATCTCTGCACCATTTCAGGTCAGAATATCTATGCTACATCTAGGTTACACCTTGTAGTGACACCCTACTGTTGTGGGATAAAGCCTTTGTATATTGTAAAGATTTGTCACTCCTATTGGTTTAATAAAACATTAATTTCTCAGTACCCAGGCAAGAAGTATAGGTGGGACAATAAGACTAGGAGAATTCTGGGAAGAGGATAGGCAGAGATTCAGTTATCATCCAGAAGAAGGAGCAAGATGAGAATGCCTTACTGAGAAAAGGTACCCAGCTATATGACTACACATAGACAGTAATTAGGGGTTAACTTAAGTTATAAGAGATAGATAGTAATAAGCCTGAACAATAGGCCAAATAGTTTATAATTAATATATTCCTCTGTGTATTTATTTGGAACTGAATGGTTGTGGTACCAATAAGAAAGAAATTTCCATCTACAGCCCATATAAAGTGACATAAAATAAGAAAGTACTTGCCTATCATATATGCCCTCATTATCAGTGGCAAGTTCATATATACTGTTTGTTCCTTTTCTAATTTTAGAACCTACTTCTTGAAATTCTAATGTGGATTTGAAATTTACAGTTCTCTAGGACTTCCCTGGGATTCCAGCACCAGAATGGGACTGCTGAAACATCCAGTCTTTTGTACTGAACACCTGCCATATCCTTGAACTTTTCATTAAGACACAGACATTGTTGGAAGTACTTGGAACACAGCCTGCAAGCCACTCTAATAAATTCCCTCATCACACATGCATACATGCACACATGCACTCACAAATGTACACACTCAAATATATTCCATTAGTTCTGTTCCTTTAGAGAACCCTGATTGATACAAGGAAATAATCTTGGGTTAAAGTTTTGGGGTATAAGGAGAAAAAAGGAGGAGAAAAGATTTTGATGTAAAATTTACTACACATGGATGCTTGTTGATATGCTTTAGGATGTGAAATTTCTGCAAGTTTTCCTTATAACATCCATGTGTGAACCTGGACATATGTGCCCACTTTCTCTCTTTCTCTACTTTAACATTACCATGATCACTTATATTGGCATGAGTTCTTCTCATTTATGTAACCTTGCCATTTCAGGAATGTGTTTTTCATTTTTGTCCCCTCTTTTGATCTTCTCTCTTGAGCTCTCCATTTCTTTCCTTTCAGGGTCTGGTTCAGTCTGCTTGTCATGTTTGTTCTTTTCTCTCCCTTCTCTATACTCTCCCAGATGTCTCTGACTGTACTTGCCCTCATATCTACAATAAAACATTCTCTTCAACCATACCTTGGAGTGGTCATGTCCTCATTTTCATTGAGACACAATTCATGATTCAGAAAACGTATAATGAGCTGAGCCCCAGTATCTTTTTGGGAGGAAATGTGAAGCAATTATGTTCAATCTGGATCCAAAGGAGGTTTTTAGATTAAAACAAAAATGATAAAAGCTGGAGATGTAGTTCAATATCAGTGTTGGATTAGACTGCATGAGCCCTATGGGTTCAAACCCTAGTACTGAAAATATAAAATGGGTGACTTTAATAAATATTATTTAAATTGTATGAAAATGGTAAACATTTCATAATAAAATAATTATGGCTATAGTTCTAACTGTTTTGGACCCAAATGAACATTTCCTCAACATTTACCAGTTATACAGTTTCAGTAAGTTAGTAACCTCCATAAGAAAATTCATCTTTAAATCAGGCATCAACATACTTAATCTATACTACAGAGCTAACTGAAATCAGAATGCCTTGATAGAATAACTGTTCAGTCAGTGGACAAATCCCCCACAAACAATGATAGTTAGAACAAGATAAAATAGTGTGTACTTGGTGGAAACTCAATTGGTAATAAACTACATCCAGAGAGTAGTGTGATTAAACCTCTCTCAAAATTTTATACTGTTACTAGAAGGCAGATCTGATTATTGAGACATTGAAATCATAGTGGTGAAAATGATGGAGACTGTCAAAACAAATCTAATGACAGTGATAATGATGGTGATAATATGGACCAAGACAGCCAATAAGGATGCCAATCAGATCAAGCCCTTTGTGTGGCATTTCTGCCTCGTAGTATGCTGTATATAGATGTGTAATCTCCCACAGAGCTCATATTAAGCTTGCCAAATGAACAAAGTCAATAATAGCTAGCTGAGCTTGTATTTAGTGTCACTTCAACTTGGAGAGACAGAGAATGAATCAGAAATCAAATAGTAAAAAATGAACCACAGACCATCATTCAGTGAATGAAACCCAGGGACTGCATTGAGAATTTTGGCAGAAGATTGTGTTTCAGAGGCCAATATTTACCAATTGGAAGAAGTTCATGGTACAACTGTAACTTCATGAGTAAGCAGCAACTTTAGACGGAAAAAAAAAAAAAAAACGACAACAAGAAAAATAAAAGCCCACCACATTTCTTCTGTCAGATTTACCAAGTACATACTTCTGAGAAATGATTTTATGAACCCTCCAGTATTATTGATTCTAAATGACATTTACTGGGGGTTTAATGAATATTTTAATTATTTTTTCTATAAGCATTATACTATTATATTCTTTTAAAATTTATTTCTCTTGTATTTTGAGATTACGACAGCATTTCCTCTTCTCTTTCTTCCTATCAAACACTGTCATATAATTCTTCTTGTTTTTTGAACTTTTTCTCCATTAATTGCTACTAATAATTAGTACATAAGTACATTGTTGCTACTTTATTGGCTTTTAGCTTTGTATAGTGTTGGAATCCTATTTATTTGTTCTTCCATCTTATTAACACACACGCAAATAGACACACACACACAGTTATTTGTATATATGCTTTCAAGGATGACCTTTAGTATTGGAAAACAAATGGATTTGAAATTTAGTTATAGAACTGTGTGTTGAAAATGAGCACTGAAACTTTCCTTATTGTATTTTACTATTTTTTGTTTTGCTACTTTAAAAGATTTTTTATTTATTTTGTCTACAGTATTCTGCCTGCATGTTTGCTTGCAGACCAGAAAAGGGCAGCAGATTTCATTCTAGATGATTATGAGCCTCAATGTGGTTGCTGGTCATTGAACTCAGGACCTCTGGAAGTAAAGCCAGTTTCCTCAAACTCTGAGCCATCTCCCCAGTCCTATTTTTGGCTTTTCATTCAAAGATGTTTCTGAGTTTGATGATCAATTGTTGGAGTTTTTACAAACCTTCATAAAGGATCCACACAAACAGTTTACAATATCAAGTGTAGATTGTAGTTATAGATAGAAGGGTCTATGGCTTGATTCAAACCAAGAATTTGTCTTTTCATTCATTCATTCATTCATTCATTCATTCATTCAAAAAATAGAGAGGAGAGAAGGAAAGAAGGGTATGATGATGAGAGAAGGCAGAAGGGAAGGTGGTCTGCTTTTTTTTTTCATTAATTGAGCCAAATATGAGAATTCATTTCATTCTACAGTACTGATTGCTTACAATATATATGACTTTCCTTTACAAGGTTGTTTTACCCACAGCATGTTCTAGCTGCAGATTTCTTGATGTTTTCAATTGTAAACAGTACTGTTTTGCTTCTTTTCTCCCCATTTCTCTCCATGCTTTTGCTTTCTTCCTTTCTTATTATTAGCATATATTCATCAGACAAAATGATGAGTTTCAGTCATCACAATATTTTCATATATGTTTACACCATGTAGTTATTCATATTCATCCTCATATTCCATTATCCTCTCCTGTCTGCTCTCTAGCCCACTAGTGCCCTTCTTCCTCTTTCCCAGTAGTCTCCTTTCTATACACAGTTGTACAGAGAGAGAGAGAGAAAGAGAGAGAGAGAGAGAGAGAGAGAGAGAGAGAGAGAGAGAGAGAGAGCGCAGAAGTAAAAAGGGAGAAAAGGACAGAAATATGTGGGGTGGTTTCATATGTTTCCACTGTTGTGAACGGTCTCAAAGAACACACAAACAACATGGACCAAAGTCAACTTTCTTGTTTAAAAAATTAGCTTTATTTCATTTTGTATATAAACTCAGTCCAGTTTAAGGGAATCTTTCTAAAATTCCTGATGTTGACAAAAGGAGGAGAATCAAAGATTAATTGATTTGATTCATAAACTAGTGGTATTTGCTATTCTCTTTATTATATACATGTTTTATCATGGGTGTTGAGAATGAGGATAAATATATTTTTGAGGCAGTAAAGATAAAGGTCTAATGGAGGAATATGCAGACCAGGAAGGCCCCCAATGGTGCCAGGTTTTGAAGAGTCCATGAAGTAGTACACTTGACTTTAAAGAGAAAATGCAGTAAATCAGCTTGAAATAAAAACCATTAATATGTCATTGGGCATTGACCATAGGTCTGGAAAAGGTGAAATTGGCTCTTAAGTGTAACCTTCTGAGATGATCACTCTGATTCATTATGCTCTGCAAAGCAGGAGCAGAAAAGAATACTTGTAGCTCAGGCATTATAAAAATTCAGCCCGAGAACACATGAAACAAAAGGAGTCTTAAGGTTTGAGATGTGATTATTTTTGTTCTCTAGAAAAATGGAAGGATTGCATAAAATAGTCTCCTTCTGCTGTGAGATGACCACAGTTAACATCTACTTTGCTTTCTCTTAAACTAATAAATCTATGAAATATGAATAATGCCATTATATACTGTAGCATGTTCTAGCTTGCACCGAGGTACACTCATTACCCTAAAATATTCCATAAACTCACTATAGAAGCAAATACAAATTAATTTTCAAAATTATTCTTTAAATTACAAATTATTGCATGTATATGCTTAGTATACAGGACCATAGTAATAAAATGAAAATATATGACACCTTCTTATACATGCTTATATGTATAGTTATTAGAATGTTACTTCTTGCAACATTTGAGGAGGAATCCATCAAGCTTCCCTATGCCTTGTCTCATAAGCTCCTTGCTTAGGAACCCAATTGACATTCTCTAATGATACTACTCATTTTTTAACAATGTACCTTAATTGACTACAATGAATAATTAAGAGAAAGTGAAGTTGAGTGGTGAAAGTTGGCCAAGAGTTAGGTAACATCAAACTCCTTGAAGTCCTAGTTGTAGTTTAAGCCTGTAATGTATCATATCTTCAATTTCATATTTATATGCAAATTATCACAGGATGAGTAATTTAAACAAATACTTGCTTAGTTCAGCTTGTGGTCTGGTAAGCCCAAAGATACATAACCAGGCTCTTATGTGGGTCTGCTTGTGACATTTCAGACAGTTCAGTTTTTATTGACTTTGAAATGGCATGCTGGAAGGAGTAAACCAGTTTTACCGTATGCATTCTAATATGAGTTCTAATCCCACTAGGATTATCCTTGTGATTTAGTAGTCTCAAATGGGCTGACCATAGTGTTAGTGTTAGGATAGTAAGGAACATGAATTATTGAGAAACACCGACAGTCAATGTGTAACACCGACAGAGCAAGTATTATTCTCACATTGCTGAATCACTACTTTAAGATGGTGGTGTGTGCTTTTAATCCTATCACGAGAGAAGCAGAGGCAGGAGAATTTCTGTGAACTTGAGGTCAGCCTCATCTACATAAAAGTCCTCAACAGCTGGAACTACATAGGGAGACCCACTGTATCTCAAAAGCAAAACCAACTAAAACAACATCAACAACAACAAAACACACAAAACAGATAACAAAGAGACAAATAAAACAAAAATAAAAACCCAGCAAATCATTGTAAAAGCCTGGTTTGATACTTCAGGTCTGCAGTCTAAGTATTTGGGAATCTAAGGTATAATTGTTATGGCTTTGAGGGTACCATGATTTCTGAAGTGTTAAAACCATCTCTTGGAAAGACGGCAATTCATTACTTCTTGACTCTAACTGTGGAGAGAAATGAAATACTTTGTACAGAGTCAAATAACCTCTTCGTTCAATTAATCATCTCATCCCATTAATAGTTTCCAAGTGAAGCTTGCAAGCAACAGGAGCTGCAGATGTGAATGCTTTCATTTCACTTTAACTGAAACGAATCCCGTGCATCACTTGAGAGCTCATTGGTAAAAATGTAATTATGCTCCTTTGCCCATGAATTGCACCTATGCTTCACAGTAGTATATATCACAGAGATTTTATTTTATAAATTAAACATGAGGTTTATCTTTCATGATTGAGAGACTGTTTGAAAGGAAAACTGGAAGAAAGATAGTACTATACTATTCAGAGATAGCTATCAATTGACATAAAATTATCACTTATTTAGCTATAAGCAAAAGTTCTGAGCAATTTTAAGCTACCTGGAAGATGATGGTACAGTGATTCCCCATCTCCAAGGGTCTACTCCAAGTCTACTGTTTGAAGCCTAGATTTATTAAATTACGTGTTTCAATTGACCTTTTAATCATTCTATTGAAGCAGCTGCCAACTTTTTCCACAAACATATATCTCTTAAATAACTGAGAAGCAAAGATCAAGTCCATTAATTTTTCAAATATTTTCAGAAGATAATGATGATTAATCAAAAGGAAATCATACCAGGGTGTCTTTAATTTTGTCATTCTTTGATCTTCCTCATAATTTTAGCAAGTCATAGTGATTCACAGTTCTTTCTGATTGTTTGAAGTTGATTTTTTAAGAATGACATAAGGGAAAAATGTCTCCATTTGAAAAAGTCAAACAAAAGTTATCTTAGTGATAGCAGCACAGTGGAGAGTGCCTGCATTTTGTGATTAAGATATATAATCTTTTATGAGATTAGGAAATGAATGACTTAGCAGTTAATTAGGGGAGGAGATATAAAAGGATGTCTAATAAGAGGGACCAGTGAGTAGGTGAAATAACTTGTGTTACATGGTATAGCAAGGTAACTCTGGCTGACAGCAGAAGAGTCATGTTTCACTTTAATGTGAGAATCTTCTCAATGTTCTCATCATAAGAATAGGGTGCATGTTTGAGGTGACTGCTGTGCTAATTACCCTAGTCTGATCATTGCACACTGTAAACACAGCTTGAAGTACAACACTTGTATCACTAATATAGAATTATCCTTTATTAATTAAAATATGTATTAAAATGAAAATGAAAACTTTAGAAAGAAAGGGAGTCCTTGACACTGGACCCCAACCTAAGAAATGAGTGAAGGAGATAAGTAGATAAGAGTGTGAAAAGAGCAGGTCTGAAGTCAGGGGTTGGTAGTCACGAACAAAACTACCCTATTCTCACTTGCTGATAGACAGATCCTTTAAAAATGAGTTAAATTAAGGTTGGTTGTTCTGTTGCCACTAAAGGAAGTGAAGTCAGATCACTGCACAAAGAAAATTTCATCTCTCCCATAATCTAAATGTGACCTCAGTAATCAGCTTGAATAGAACAGTCATCGCTATTTCAGGAAAAGATTTTAAAGGCTACAGAGTATCCATGAACTTTTACCCCTGACACCAATAATTTTGTTTTAAAAGAAGGCAATGACTCCCAAATGAGGATGGATAAATATAACGTCTTACGCCAAATGTTCGTAAACAGTTCTCTGTGTAGGGTGGGGAGCAATATGGAAGCACGATATTGTCTAGATAAATGTAATCTCACTCAGAACAGTTACTGCCACCAGTCCTGGAGTATCCTCAGTAGCAGAACCTTCATCCTATGAAAGAAGCCATGACTTCTATTCTGGACAGCTGGAATTAGACTGCTCATCTTCTTTCTCTTTGGAACACTGCAGATCTGCCATAAAAGCAGGTAGCTATGACGTCAAGATCGAGTGGGTACAAAAGTTTATTGAAAAAAAAAAAAACACTAGTATTAATATAGTCCCTCTCTAGCTTGAGTCACCTTTTATTTGACTTGACTTTCACTATTTTCTGGTACCAAAAGATTGACCTTTATCTTTTCCCTTAGAACACTAGAATTAAAAATATTTATGGTTTGCAGTAATGCATTCACTTCTATGGCAAAATGCTGCCAATTGCTGTTTTTCCCCTCTATTTCAGAGGATGATTACATGTTCACAATTTACAAGGTATTGTACACATTTCAGTGGGGAATTGTAAGCCTTTATCTTTTGACAGCAAGAAGGAATTACTGCCCTTTTTTAAATAGCCTTCCTATTTTGTCCAAATAAATGATTCATGCTGGAGACTTCATGATGTCTTTTGTTGGTTTCTGTGCATTTCAGCGCAGGCAGTCAAAAGGAAAAAGAAGTAATGTGTTTCTGAAAATTTCAGCAAATTATAGGTTTTCTATGGGAAGGAAGATGCATTCAAGTGTCTCTCGTTCTACTCTCCTCTTCCTTCTATGCTTTATTAATGCAAAGCTTGGATCAAGGAAAGGAAAATAAATGAGAGGGTAGGAAACAGATATTTTCCTTTTTTTTTATTTAGTTATTTTCCACAGTAGTTCTCTTTGCCCAGTTACTTTCTTCTTTATCCTCACAACAACAAAAAACAGTAAGGAATGTTTGGTCATGTTGAATAACAGCTAACCACCATTCTCAGAAGCTACTTCATTTAAAAATCACAGCACACTTTAGTGAGCGTGGTTTATTTTGTACATTTCTTAAAAGTACAAAATTCAAGTAATAAACATACTGTCTCAAAGACTCCTGGGAGAGTCTTTGGTGTATAACTAAGTGCTTGAAGTTTTGAGAGTGCAAATATTTGAAAGATCTGGGATTGACTTCCAAATCCCATTTCCATATTGTTTAAGTATCCTAAAATTTACTAACACCTGTACAAGCCCAAACCAGTCCAAATCCCAGCGTGGAGAGGGAAGTTGGGCAGATAGTCCCATCCTTAGCTGTGGAGTGATTGATGATTAGCTGCTGGAAAGAGAACGGTCAGTTTTCTCTAAGAGTGTAGTACCTGACAAGTAGACAGTACTCCTGTGAAAGATCACACATCCAAGATTATTTTGGACGGTCTTTAAAGGAAAATAAGAAAGAAAAAAGCAATCTCAGAGTTCTGTGAATAGGAAGTGAGTGGATCTTGGAAGAACTTGGGAATTTCAGAACATAATTTATCAAACTCCCAGAGAACTAATTTTTAAAATATCAAAAAACTTCTAACAATTTATACTTAACTTTAAGAGGAAGTAAATTCAAATTTTAAATTCTAGTAAATTCTTAAGCATGGTCAAAATGAATAGCCCTCATTTTTCTTATTAAAGATGATCAATGAACATACACAGAAGAATATGACCCTGTCTTAGAATTCCAGGTAATTCGTAAAGCCTGTAAGGCCATTAAGAATAAAAGATAATTGAATGTTAGATACAATCAAATAAAATGTCGGTAAAATGTTGGAATTGTCTACTGTCAAGATAATGTTACTAAAATGGTCAGCTGGACTGAAAAGGTTGGGACAATAACTTATTTGGCATGGTGTTGGCAGCCAGAATCTTGTGTGAACTGCACAATCAAGCCCTTGCCTTTGTGTAAGCACAGTCACATATCATCCCTGTTATGAGGGTCCTTTTCCTTGTACTCTTAAATTCAGTCTCCACCCAGACTCCTCCCTGATTCTTCTAGACCTATCATAGAGCTCTATGAGATTATTTTTATTTAGATAAGATTATTAGATAAGATTATTATTATTTAGATAAGAAGACTAGTGGATTTGACAATTACTTAGGAGGAAACAGTATAGTACGGACACTCTTTAAATATATTAAAGCAGCTTTGACTGTCAGAGGAGCAAGCCCATGAGTTCTCCTCTTGGTAACAATCCAATATAATTTCATCTCATAGTGAACATCTGCTATGATCCCCTGCCCAGAGGCCCAACTGTGAAGTAAAAATCTGTGTGTGTGCAAAAATCTGTGTGTTTTTCTATGTGTTTGTGGTGTGTGTGTGTGTGTGTGTGTGTGTGTGTGTGTGTGTGTGTATGTGTAGAAAATATTGCTGTCATTCAAAATTATTTCCTCGGTGTTCATATTGAATATAAAACAAATGGTGGAAGGTGTTTTAATTGAACATTGTTCTTTAACATCAATTAAATTTTATGGTATAGAAGATATACAGAGTAATGGCATTATATAAATACAAGTATTTGCCATGTTATCCCCAAAGAACTTACTTATAGGCTTATTCTTTTTCATCCTCATACAAATAATTGTTACATTTAAAAAATCAATTTTCTTCCTTTTTGAGGATATTGCATTTATTTCAACATCATTTTAACTTTTGTATTTTTTTTTCAATTTCTGAACTTGATATAGACTGTATGATATTTCTAGAATCTTTTTTTTTTTTTTTAGTTTTTTTCGAGACAGGGTTTCTCTGTAGCTTTGGAGCCTGTCTTGGCACCACTAGCTCTTGTAGACCAGGCTGGCCTAGAACTCACAGAGATCCGCCTGCCTCTGCCTTCCAAGTGCTGGGATTAAAGGCGTGCGCCACCACCGCCCGGCTTTTTTTTTTTTTGTTGTTTTTTAATTTAACAAATTGTTTCTTAATTGATAAAGTATGTTGTATTTTCTTGAATTCCCTGCACTGTGGTATTCTGTTCTATTCTTGATGGAGGTTATGTGGCATTTTCCATTTTTTGCTACTGCAAATTCTGCTCAGGAACATTCTTTTCAATGATACCCAGGGAGCAAACACTAGAAGAGTTCTTTCGGGCAAGATTTGAGGACTGCAAAGTGAGTCCCTGTAAATAGGGAGCCACATAAGAAATATTTCTATGAAAATCTAAAATTTATTAACATGAATGTGATTAACTGTTAGTCTGAATAACATTTAAATCATTTCCTTCATATATATTTTCTAATTTACTTAAAGACTAAAATAGTGATAGAATATCATATCTACTGGAATGATCAATTTCCGTAGTAACTTTTATTGAAGTTTTCAACTTTTCCCATATTTTTTCAAACACAATAAATCACTAGTGTTCAAATTCTGTTTCATGACTCAAATTTTAAATCCTTTTATTGATAAAACTTCTTCTTACTCATAATTCTTTTGTAGTAAAGATCTTAGTTATCCAAAAACATTTTAACCAATTTAGCAGTAGTTAGTTAGTTATTCTAGATTAGCTGACCTTCTACAAAACCTGACAAACTGCATAAGGAGAAATAGCAGTAAAGATTATCTGTAGTTCAGAAGGTATGGGCTTATTAGTGATCAAAGTGTGTCAACAAGAAAGAACAAAATGCTCCGTTGGGGGGCAATCCAAATCTAGTTCAAGAATCATCTCAAAAATGAGGGGAAAGAATGTAAAACTTGATACCCAGGGTAGAGAAATATAAGATCCTGACTTGTGGACACAGTGTGACTTTTTCCTGGGTAGAGAGCTATGAGATCTTGACTTGTGGATGCAGTGTTACTGTTTCCGGGGTAGAGAGCCGGGGGATGCTGACTTGTAGGTACAGTGTGACTGTTTTCTGGGTAGAGAGCCATAGCATGCTGACTTGTGGATGCACTGTTACTGTGTTTCCGGAGCAGAGAGCCATGAGATGCTGACTTGTGGATGAAGTGTGACTGTTTCCGGGGTAGAGAACCATGAGATCCTGACTTTGAATGCAGTGTGACTGTTTCCAGGGTAGAGAGCCATGACATGCTGACTTGTGGATGAAGTGTGACTGTTTCCTGGGTGGAGAGGTATGAGATGCTGAATTGTAAATGCAATGGGACTGTTTCCTGGGTGGAGAGCCATGGCATGCTGACTTGTGGACTCAGTGTGACTGTTTCCGGGGTAGAGAGCTATGAGATGTTCACTTATGGATGCAGTGTGATTGTTTTGCACCTCACCTTGCAACAGCTTCAAAATCCAGCATGAGCTGCTTCAGGGTCCCTAAATCCCACCTCCACTGAAGAGATGTTGGCAGTGAAAATTCCAGAAAGTCCAACATGAACTGCTGCAGAGTCCCTGGGCCCTATAGTTCACATCTTCTGAGGGAAGGAAAGTAAATCTCCTTTCAGAGATATAGCTTTGGAAGGTTACTCATACCTAATTGAATGAATGCATACTCAGATACATGTGGGCAACACAAAAGGTCTCAAGATGACAAAGAAAAAGGAGGGATTGAAGTGGAGAGGGAGCCAGGTAAAGTTAAAGGGAATTAGCAGTGCATGAATATAATAAAAATATATTATATCAATGTATGAAATTATCAAATAATGAAATTAATGCATTATTTTAAAAGACTAGATATAAGTAACTTTATTTGTGTAACTAATAACCTCAATTGATTTATACTAATGAACCATTTGCTTAGCTTGCAGCCCCCTAAGTCTTCCAGTCGTACGGGGGATACTGGAAGAGACTTCTTTTCAGATTTAGGTCTGGGTGCTGTCAGATAGTTAAGAAGGGATATACATAAATATACATATATATGTAAATATGTATACACATATTTTATGCATAATAATCAAAATTAAATCTTTATTTGAGGATATTATCATGTAAAAATAATAAATTAAATTTTATTAAAGAAAAAGGTTCTTAACTAGATAAATTTGAAGCAATAACTGAAATTCTTTCATTTATTTAAAATTTGAACAGATTAAGTGAGAATGTCTTTACAAAATCTGTACTTCTTTAGATAAATTCTTTATACCATTTTGGGATGCTCATACATTTATTTTACACATTCTTTGGGAAATTTGTCATCTTGAAAGTATATATAGTACCTGAAGATTTATATTAAATATGTTAGAACCCTGGCATTCAATGTGTTTAAAATAATAAAGAATATTAATTTCTCACATTGTAACTTTAAATTTAAAGTGGTCTAGGTAAATAGATCTGGCACAACATGGACCATGGTTCTGGGGGTCAAGATATTTCCAGATGAAAACTTTACTAATTTGGAAGAGAGACTCCAGAGAGTTTACTACTGTATCTGGTATGTCGGTGATGCAGGCTGCTAGCACCCAAGTTCTACTTCCCAGGAACTTTATGTAGAGCACCAGGACTTTGCTCTCAATGAGCCATGTGGCTTCTCCCAAAATTACTCAAGAATGTTCAAGGTGAAAGCCTCAATTTTTTTATGAGTGACCCTTGAATTTATACTCTTGTCACTTCTGTAAGTTTTATTCTATGGGGAACTTGGTGGAAAAACAGTGCAATGAATGGGAATGCAAGTCATTAAGAACAACGTTGTAGGCTGTCTTCTCTAGTCCTTTTTTTTAGGTTGAAGCTTGAGTTTCAGTAATTTTACTTATTAATACAAACTAGAAGCTTTCATATTAAAGAATACAGGTATATATGTATTCCTATATATCAATTTATTTTATTAAAGGGGAGAAAAGGCACTACTGTATGTTTTTAAATGTCACATTCAGAGTGTAATTTTAATATTGTCTCTATTATTAAGTGACTTTTCCATGAAGAATTATCAACAGAATATATACCAATCACCATACAGCCCTTTTTAAAAAGTGTTGTATTTCTTAACTCAAACTATAAAGGCAGCTTCATAAAAGTTATTAAGCATCAGAGTGTAAGAGATGAGCATCCAACTTTGGTACAAAGGTTCTGAAATCCCTTGCTACTTAAGTCTAAAGCATTTCTGGCACTTATGTGAGAGGGTATGCTATCATTTCCAGATAAAACAGGGGTATCATGTCAGAACCAAAGACTCTAGCAGTTTTGCTTGCTTAGACAGAGTTTAAGATTATGTAGTTAGGAAAACATTCCTTTCATTAAAATTCTCAGAGTAGATAACGTAGATGACAAATTAAAATAGCAAAGTATCAGTTGAAATGACTATGTCAGGCTGTAACACTTTTTGTTTATCATTGACAATTTTAACATGTTGAGCACATATGCTTTTGGTTTTGTGCTTTGTGATGTTACTGGAATGTCTTTGTTAAACAGGCCCTGAGACACAGTCTTAATTTTTCTCTCGTTTTCCTTGCTTCGTGTCAGTGTATCTGTTTTGCTTACTCTTCTTCTTATAAATACATTTGGATAAATAAGCTCATACTGAATACTTACCTTAGGCAAAGGTACTTCAGAGTGTCTGTCTTTAACATCAAGCTCTTTAGGAAAGTCTGTCAGATGAGATCAAGTGCACTCTGGGTGATAATAACCTTATGTCTTGGAAGAAGGCTGAACAGTGTAGAGCCGGGTACTATGTCATTCATCACTTAAAATGAGGTCATTTTTAGTGAGAATACCAATCTCAAAGATTCATTTTCAAGTCTTCAGATTGCACATTTGCCCTCTTGGGACAATGATATAGCTCAGAACTATGATATATGCCCACAAAAGAATATTGAAAAAAGCCTTTGAACAATTCATTTATATAAGATTCTACATCAATAGAATAATTCTTTCTAGAGTAATATGTTGTTGAGTCTACTGTAAAATAATAAAAATATCACCAAATATGCTAATGATATTTGCTACTATGTATTTTGAATCTTCCCCTTCAAACTTCATACATATTATTATGTACTCATAAATGGTTACGCATGGACACCAATATCAAATACTATATATGGATATAAATAAGCTGTCTGATAAGATAATTAAATATTTATTTGAAAATGTAAATATACTATGTAGTGCCTAAATATTGAATATATTTTAACATTTTAATTTTTACATAAAAATATATAGGACATGTTGTGATTAAATATGTACATAACCTCTAGAACATTGGCCGTCAACCTTCCAAGTGCTGTGATCTTTTAACACAGGTTCTCATTTGTGGTGACCCCCAACTATAAAATTATTTTATTGCTACTTCATAACTGTAGTTTGGCTACTGTTATGAATCATAATGTAAATATTTGATATCTGATATGTGACTCCCGAAGGGGTTGCCACCCACAGGTTGAGAACCACTGCAGTAGATGAAATTAAATTGACAAGTTAATGATTTTGAAGCCAGATATAGATATATATACATGAAATTTCAGCGCTCAGGAACTGAAGTGGGAGGATCATGAGATGGAGGCCAGTCTGAACTAGATACTGAGCTGAGTCTGCTGACTACAGAACATGTTAGAAATCCAGTTACTATAAAGTGTTCCAGACAACAACAAAAATAAAAATATGTGTTATCTCAAACAAAATAAAGACCACACAATACCTTAGAATAAAACATTATCATGTGAGAAAATATTAGCCATGGCTTGATATATAAGTCCCTTTTAAAATGTCTGTTCAGTTACTTAGGACAATGTGTAACATTTGTCCTTGATGTCATGAGCAAACTTTAATGAAGTCACTAACTTAATGAAACCTCTCTAAAATCGCCTAAGTAATTTGAGGTGGTAACAATTAATCTTTCCCTGTAGTTCTTGTGAATTATTAGATGTGGTTATTTTTATATGATCACCACATTATTGTACAAAGAAGTCTGTATCTTAGTTTTAGGGTTTTTAACTTTTATTGCAAATGTTAATGTAACATTAAAATTCAGCAATGAGTTCCCAGGAGCAAGAAAATGCAAAGGGCATGCTTTTTCTAATGTGATTAATTTGTTATTCTATCCTAGACTCCTCATTAGGACACACATTTAAGTTTTAAACTTATACATTTAAATACTTTAAGTCAGGAAATTCTTTTATGATTTTTCTCAAAGGGTTGAAAATCTGTAATTTTTTCCATGCTATAAAGTCAAAGTGTTGTCTTCTTTTTTAAATCTACAAACAGGTTATATTCTGTTCCTACTCAGAAATCACCTTGGTCCATTGGCATGTGTTGGTGCACTATATTGAATGTGTGGGAGACAGTGGACAGTCTAGGGTATTCATCATCAACAGCTACTTTGTTTCATTGTTGTTTTGACTCTGTGGTACATGTGCCAACTAACAGGTTATCCTGTTCCTGTGTCCCACCTCATAGTTCATCACATCATCTCATATGATGTGCCCCATCATACTGGACAGCATATATGTAATCCTGGTCTGCGCTTTATGTGGTTTATGAAGATTTGAAGTTTAGTCCTCACACGTCTGTGGCCAGAACTTGATTCCTGAGCTGCTTCCTCAAACTCGTGTGTGTATGTGTGTGCATATTCATGAGTACCAGTCTTAGTTCTTTTCTCAAGTCATGTTTGCTCTGTAGACTATATTAGAAATTATTATAGATTAAAATATCTAGAAAAGTATGCAGTATGATATTGATAAGATAAATAGAAATTTTCTTGTATTTTCTGTGTGTAAGAAACCCACATGTTCATCAGAAATTCTAAGATTATTGTTAAATAAAATATCTTTGTACTATAATCCTCAATATTATTTTAAATAACTAAAAGATGCTTTAGAAAATACTTGTTATACTAAATTTTGATTAGTAATTGTGAAAGATATGATTACCCTGATTTTGAGTATGACTAACCTATATTAATATTGTGATGTTAAACAAAGTTTAAAGTTGATACTAGCCAAAGAGTTCATTGTGAATCACTGTTTTAGGCTTTCTGTTGCTGTGAAAAGATTCTCTGACCATGGCAACTCGAATAAAGGAACACATTCAATCTGGGTGGCTGCCTTACAGTTTCAGAGGTTCAGTCTATTATCATCACAGCATGATAGCACAGTAGTATGGAGGCAGATGTAGTGGAGGAATAGCCTAGAGTCCTGTATCTTTAGGCAGGAGGAAGTCAACTGACACACTAGGTGGTGTCCTGAGCATAGGAAACCTCAAAGTCTACCCACACAGTGGCACACTTTCTCCAGCTGAGCCATACCCACTCCAACGAAGCCACACCTCTTAATAATGTTACTCCCTATAAGATTTTGGGGACCAATTACAGTCATACTACAATAAACACTGAGAAAGTTGTCTTACTTAGGCTTTATTTTAATTTAAATGGGATCACTGTGCAATTTACCATATTGAATTATCATGAGGATTAAATTGTTTCGGGCAAAAATTTGTCTTAAGGTAAAGCATTATTCCTGAGTGTGTGTGTGTGTGTGTGTGTGTGTGTGTGTGTATGTCTGTATATAAGATTAATATTAACTTTCACATTAATATACTTTCAAGTTCCTATAACTTTTAATGTCCATTCAGAATTTACATATTTAATTTTTGCTATTTTTTGATATTATAGTATTTAAATTTAAGTTAAGATCATTCTAGGCTTTCTATTTTATCTTTTTCTCATAAATATTTATTCAGAACCTGTTGTAATTAAATGTATACATGGTTGTAGATATACTAAAATTTACTAGATTGATGTGGGAGTGTCATATATCAATCTGTTGATTTCATTGGTTAAGCAATAAAGAAACTGCTTGGCCCTGATTGGTTATAACATAGGTGGGAGGAGTAAACAGAACAGAATGCTGGGAGGAAGAGGAAGTGAGCTCAGGCTTGACAGCTCTCCTCTCGAGAGTAGACACCTCAGAGAGACACCATGCTTCCCTCTCCCGGGAGGAGGCGAGAGCTCTGCTCTCTGAGGCACACATGATAAAGCTCCGACCCAGGATGGACGTAGGCTAGAATCTTCCAGGTACGCACACCTAGCAGTGCTACAAAGATGATTAGAAATGGGCTAGTCCAGGTGCGAGAGATAGCCGAGAAGAGGCTAGATAGAAATGGGCCAAGCAGTGTTTAAAAGAATACAGTGTCCGTGTAATTATTTCTGGGCATAAGCTAGCCAGGCGGCCGGGGTGCTGGGGACGCAGCCCCGCCACTTATATTACTACACTAGATAATGATTTATTTTATCTAGGCTTAGTGATATATACCTGTAATCTAATATCTCAGCAAAATAAGGTGGAAGGATCATGAACTAAAGGCCTACCTGGGCTGCATAATAGAACTGTTTCTAAATTCAATCAATAGTAATGAAAAGAAATCTAAGTAGTTAATGAATTAAATAAAAGCAAATGGTCATTACAATATAATGCAACAATGATTTCACAATTGCATATTTGTGCATATACATACATACAGATCTACATTTCAAAATAATATAACTTTCAGATCTTTAATTTTCCATGACTATGTATTAAGGTAATTATCAGCATAATTATTAATACTTAATTTTTAAAGTACTTTCTATGTACTAGGCATAATCCTGAGCTTCTGAGCTAGATTACTTCTGTTAACCCTTACTACATTTTCAGTGCAGAAATTATTATTCTTTTTTATATGAGAGACTGTGCTTCAAAGAGGCATTTCCCTGAGGCCATAAGGGTTCTCCGCTCAGCATACCGTTCTTCACTCTATAGCCATCAGTTTACTTACAGAGATAGCAAATGTGTCAAAGCCCAGCCTTAGCTTTTGAGAAGATCCCAGACAGACTTTATATAATCTTTATATAATCTCACCAATGCACTTGTAGCTCATACATGAGTCAGATGCAATGTGAAGTGAATTACACTCAGCTTGGTTTACATTCCTTTTGTTTGGTAGGTATTAGTTTTGCAAATTTTTGTTGAAATCTCCCACATAGGCAGATCTGATGGTGCATGCTGTATTACCTGGCACTCCAGGGGCTGAAGTATGAGGATCAGGAATTCAAGGTCAACATATGAAAAACAGGAACTGTCTCAAAGAGAAGGAAAGAAAAAAAAGAAGGGAGGGAGGTTCAGAAGCTGGAAGTCAAAGGCATAAGAGGGATGGAAGAAGGAATAGAAAAAATAGTTTTCCCTTTTCTTAAATGAAAATAATAACAATTAAGAATTTAACTATTAGGTACATTTTCTACAAAATTGTGATAATTTATGCTCCATATTAAATAGATAATATTTAGAAAAATGTCAATAAATATTTAACATATTTGAGGAAGAGTATATCGATAATAAAAAATAATTAGGCATCTTATATACTGATGGTTAATGGAATAATAAATACATAATTTAGACTCCTTCACAAGGAAGAAATATATATCTAAGTCATAATGATTCAGGGAGGACTTTTTCATGCCCCAACGTGGATATTAAATTATGGTTCACACTATATTATATCGTTTGCCTCCTAGTTAGTTAAATTCTATGATTTTTCTCAACCACTCTCAGAGAAGCAAAGTTTGAGAAGCTCCATGATACTTCAGTGAAAGATTTACATTCTTTTTTTTGTTTATGTACTATCTTTTTTACTTTAAACTTTCTATTCATTTTGCATACCAACCACACTTTTCCCTCCCTCCCCCTTCATGTTCCTCTCCTCCTCCACACACCATTCACTTCTCAGAGAAAGTAAGGCCCTTCTTACATTTTTTCTCTTCCTCTACTCTCTATTTTATTTCTTTTCTTTTGACTATTCATTCTTACTTACCTTACCTTGTTTCTTTATCTTATTTCTATATGAATATTTTCCTATATTCATCTATTTCCTCTATTTGAAAAACTGTGAACAGATGACAGAAAACTGATGAATGAAAAGATTTCATTTGCCATATCATTGCTTACTAGAATTGTTTGATTCTATGTATTATATAAACAGAGAAAATCAGAACACAGACTAAGCTTATTATTTATTATTCATTTTTATTTACTTTGTGGTAAACATTAGACTGAGTTTTTCAAACTTAATGGTAAGTACCTTGGACCTAGTCACCATTTTCTTGGATGCCGTAAGTGTTGCAGGGCATTTTAAAGATTCTTTAGCTACTATCAACACGCTTGATTCTTCTTGGGTTTTTTTTGTTGTTGTTGTTTGGGTTTTTTTTTTGTATTTTGACAGCTCAAAATGTCTCTAGCTATTGAAAGTTGGATCCTGGAGTATATAACTGCAGTTATGATAACCAATGGGTTGAACTGAAATCCACTTATACTTTCAGTTATAAAGGGTCTGTAAGATTATCGAAGCTTCAGCTTAGATAGATTTTCACCAAAATTTACTAGATTGCATCCCACTCAGTCTCTTACTCATTTAAAATAAAGAGTTTTAAAATTGCTCCATATGAAGGATTAAAGGATAAGTCCTAAAGATAGTACATTCAATGCTTAGTAGCTGGGATACATATCATATTAGGGAAAACTTGCAATAGGTATTTGCAGATACATAGGTAAACCTAGAAGAGAGTCACAGTGTGGCAGTCTTCCTTCCTGTTTCCTGGCAATCTGGATGTAGAACTGTCATCTTCTTCCTCACTACCATGTCTACCTGCATGACAACTTGATTCCCACCATCATGAAAATGGACTAAAACTTAGAAACTGTAAGCCAGTCCCAATTAAATGTTTTGCAATATAAGAGTTGCCATGGTCATGGTGTCTCTTCACAGCAATACAACTCTAACAAAGACAAGGTGTTTTCACTACCTCTATGAATCCCTTAATTTAATAAAATAACCAAGATAGAAATATAATTCTTTTATTTGCATCTTGATTATTTTCCTACTTTCAAATTTTGCTTCTTACTTTTGTTTATATCTTGCAAACCATAATCTCGCATTTTTAGGATAGTGAAAGTGGGAAGAATAACATCATAACATCCATTAAAACATGAAAACAAATGTTTGTGATACATATAAAACAATCAAAATAGATCCTTTACGCTGTATGATACCATGTGCATCTTGCCATTAAACAAACACAGAATCCCAGCGTTCCAGGACAAACAGTAATAAAAATTGTTTTCCCCTTGTTCCTAAGACCGTCTGCTCTTTATTGCATATTTTTCATGCTGGTAAACATTAACATCTATTGAGAAAAAATTTAAAATAAAGCAGTGCATCTCTAAGTTTCATTTGAGCTTTTCTTTCACACGGTGTGTCACATTAATGCTACCCTACAGGGAAATAATCAAAGAACTTTAATGTAATACTGTGGTTCAGAAAAGAAACATGACAGCAGTACATTACTGCAAATTGAATTTAATGAGCTTCTTAGCACTAGGAGAGTGACTCTTTGAAACAGAAGCTATTCAATTGAGAGCATTTTGATTATAATTAAATCATTTTACATTTACCACAGGGACAAGTTTAATCTTAATTAGACACTTCTATAGGAAGGTGAAGCCACATGATTTATATTTTTTGATCACATAGTGAGATATTCATAATGTAAAGAATAAAAAATGTTATGATTGTCTTTTTAAGCAGAACAAAAGTACATGTTCTAATGGTTTCTTTAGAAGAGCCAGGTAGGGCAAATTCAGCGATTGCATCATTCATACATGCATATGCATGAATGGGTGTGTAAACAACACCTGTATTCATCTTATTGTCTATCCTGTGACTGTCTTAAAATATAAAATCACACAAATTGTCATCAAATTGAGTGGCACAGTGCTTATTGAAAACCATCACTATGAAAATCTTGTTTTGTTGGAGTCTCAAGACAGTTTGCACACTAATTATGTCATTTTGAAGTGTATTCACTTTGTGTAAATAATTTTTTCTCTTGGGGTGACATTTCATTGTCTTTTGGATGACAATAACACAGTCTTTTCCTCATAGTTACTCTGATAATTTATGTGAGGTATGAGTATGTAGTTACATAAAAACTTTAAAAGGATACTCAATTGCAGCATATTAGTAAAAATACTGTAATTGTAAAATTTCTGGGTTGTGCTACATAAAGCTAAGACTTTTATCATCTTTAAAGACTTTCACTTGTACTGTACATGCACACATGGCGGTTAAGTCAATATGAAAATAAGGGGAAAATAACAATGAAAGCCAAAGTGTTTCTATAGTTCATGATTTTCCAATCATTACATATTCAAATAATGTCTCATGTTTAAGCAAAATGGCATGGTAGTGAAGTAGATGGTGCCAGAGATTTCCTGAGAGTAGTTGGCTATTTTGTACAAGTCACAATTTTTTTCTCGTTCTTCTTCAGTCATCTCTGACTTTTATTTACTTCTAAAAAATTGAAATGTTCAGAAATTATTCTTTCTCTAAATTTCACTGGGGAAATTATGTTCAGTTCACAATATGAGGAGTTCCAGCAGGAAAAGTTTTACTGTATTCTAAATTTCAAAGCCATTAAGCAAATGTTCTGCATTTCTAAGATGCTGCACCATTAAAAAAAAAAGTAAAAAGACTCCGGTGGTGGTGGCACACGCCTTTAATCCCAGCCTTCAAGAGGCGGAGGCAGGCGGATCTCTGTGAGTTCTAGGCCAGCCTGGTCTACAAGAGCTAATTCCAGGACAGGAACCAAAAAGCTACAGAGAAACCCTGTCTCGAAAATCAAAAAAAAAAAAAAAGGCATTCATAATAATTTGGAAAGAATTCTCTCCCCTTTATATTAATGTCAGATTCATCCTTTGGCACCTTTATATTTTTTGTAGTAATTGTAGGTGTGTTGGAAATACTATACAGACTAAAATATTTGGAGCCCTGTGATCCAATATTTGATTGATCAGTCTCTCAATCTTGTACATAGATATTTAGTCCACCAGTAATATTAGAGACATGTTTTTACAATTAGTATATGTGTGTATTTATGTCTGTGTTTCTTGGATCACTAGACACAGTAATGCAATTGTTTTAATAAATATTCACTTGCATGTTCAATTGTAGTTGCTTGGTAATAGAATGGATACATTTGTAGAACTTTTGTCATGTTTGTGTTCATTTAAATGTAGGCATGGCATTGAAACTAGCATTATTTGGGATTGAATGAAAACACCTTTCATTTTCTCAGCATGAGTTCCTAGTTTTCCTGACCTATTTTGTAGCAGCCTGGACATGCTGAACTTTGAATTTTCTTTTTTATTTAAATAATAGGAGAAATGAAATATGGACATTTTATATTCTCGTTGATAGCATCCTCTTGCTGGGATAAACAGAAATTTATCTAGCTGTTTTTTTTCTTACCTGACTGATTTGATACATTTAACTCTTAATCGTTCCCTTTAAATTTTTTTTTGTTTTTTTTGGGGGGGGTGTTTGTTTTGTTTTGTTTTTCAAGACAGGATTTCTCTATGTAGCAGCCCTCGTTGTCCTGGAACTTGTTTTTGTAGACCAGGTTGGCCTCGAACTCACAGAGATCTGCCTTCTCTGCCTCTCAAGTGCTAGGATTAAAAGTTTGCAAAACCTTTAATTTAAGGATTAATCTCTTTCCAAGAAATTTTGACCTCTTTTGTAGAGGAGGATGATTCACTCCATATTTTCTACAGTCTTCTGTGAGTGTGTGATTCTCTCATAGAGTCTCCAATATTAATATCATCTATGAGTGGGGTTTGGAATGGGAGGGAAGCTGAGACATTGATTTTGTTGTCTACACAAATTTGTCCGTATATGGTATTGAAGAAAAGTAGGAAAACACTCATAAAAATTGTCCTTTGATATAATCTTACCAATTTACCTCTTAGTCTTTGCACAGTCTTTCCATTGTGTCTTTCCAGTGACCATCTCGTTCTTTTCTTTTCACCTTTTCTTTATACTGCAATTTCTTCCTAAAAAGATAAGGTGTAGAAAAAATATTAGTCAAGGAAAATGTACTCTCCCTTACATCTTTCACTATGAATTTGGGCATACAAAACACTTTTAAGGTTCTGACCTCCGAGATGCAAGATGATCCACTAAGATTTTGTTTGTTTGCTTGTTTGTTTTTTTGAGCCAGGGTTTCTCTGTAGTTTGGAGCCTATCCTGGAACTAGCTCTTGTAGACCAGGCTGTAGACTTTGAACTCACAGAGAACCATCTGTCTCTGACTCCCTAGTGCTGGGATTATAGGTGTGAGCTACCACCACCTGGCAATCCATGAAGACTTTGCTATTGAAAACCATAAGGCCTTTTCCCCACCCGGTTTAATAAGTTTCCTCTGGCCAGAACTTATAAACTAATCCTGGTAACAGGTTGACTATCAACACATGAGATTCCTGCCTTTCTAAAACTTATATCCTAGCAAAAATCTGCATGAATATAGCAGGGAAATGAATATTGCATTACGAAAAAGCAAAACGTGATCAAATTAGGCTGGGTGCAATTTTGGGATGTTAAATGCATACATGAAAGTAATGAATTTAAATTCCCCTTTTCAGGATGCAACATGAAGAAATGTTTAATCACCAATAGGATGGGTTACTTTCCTCCCAGTTCATTTTGCCTTCTTTGATTGCATTAGATAGTGTATGACGTATTCAAATTCCGAGAATGTAGGCACTATTTCTTTTGTATTTTGTAACTAGAAGACAAGATTTTTACTGTAAACATTTAAGAAAGAAAAATGAGCAGGCAAAAAAGAGGAAACAAAATTTAAAACTAAACGCAAAAGATAATAGAAACAGTTATGAAGACTGGAGAATGAGAAGTAAAAGACCATGAGGTTAAGATGACTGAGAAAATCACAAAGACCAATACTTAAAAGCAATGTATGAAGAATTTGATATATCTTATTTCCATAGCCTAGATAACCACACAATGAAAATTATGCTCCAATCCTTATATGCTGCAATACACAGATGCAATGTTAGGTACTCTTTATTCCTTCTTGGGGCCATATTATCTCCTTATTAGTTGTAAAAATAGACTCTTCTTATTAGCCAAAATCTCCATGTCATTGCCTAGTGGCATTTAAAAATTGAATTCTATGATGTTTCTGAAGAGCCATGGAGTCAGTAAAAGCAAACCAATAATCACCATGTTTCTAACTTCAAAGGATGTACATTGTGACTATCTAAATGCAAAAGGAGTATTTAGCTGTTCTTAGGTCTATCAAATGGGGCCTATCTATGCTTTTCTGAATTATTCTCATTGGCAGACTGCAAATGATTGCTACTGTCAAGCTATTTATTCCATCAAATTCAATAAAGCAAAATGAGGAATATGTGCCAGAAAATTTCCACAGAGGATAAGAATCAAAGAGTTAGAAAAAGAAGCCTCAGTTAGCCTTCAGTGTGTGTTGTCTTTACTGGTATCCCCATCTTGGATGGAGTGCTTCTCACCAACAATTCTGTACCTAATGAGAGAGACAAATTCCCCAACATTCTGTTTACCTCATTTTTCTTTTATCTCCTTTGATGAAGACCTATTTGTATTAAAGATGACAGGGGGCTCATTTTACATTGAGCTTCCAGTTGAGTTACTTCCATTTACATCAGTACAGGCAAATGAGAGTTGCAGAAGGTAATAGCGCTAGCATGCATTGCTGTCTATCTCACAGGTAGTAAATACAATTGTTTTGTTTTTCACGGTCTCAAAATGACTAGATATAAGCAGCTAACATCCTGCAGGGCAAATCAGGATGCAACATAAAGTGTTTAGAATTGCTATGTCGGCATTGCTAGCAGAACGGTAATAGCAGAGTGTTTCTGGGCACAATAGGGCTCTTGGCGATGTCAACTGCTTATTCGGTGGTGGAGAACAGGCTGTGTCATTGTGTCAGTTCAACTTGTATTTTATTTTTCTCCTCTTTCTTGACCTGCAGAATTCTTTTTAAGATGAATTATCTTCTCCTCCTCTGCCATGGATACACTGTGATTCAGTAGTTTGTTCTCTCCCAGTATCTCTAATAGTATAAAGATGGGTTTCTTTTATCAATTCTTTTCTCAGAATACTTTCATGTTTATCTGGCTTAGTTGTCCTTTAACTATTTGTAAAAACTTCCTAAGTGTATTTGGTAGTAAACAGACGCAATAGACTGCATATTCTTAGGACTGAAAGTGAGGAGAAATGCAAAATAAAAGGTGTCAATATGTACCTGTAGTTTGTAGATTCCCCCCAACAAATACACATATATGGTTGCATTTATCTCTATATGTATTGACAAGACCACCCCACATCATCTTCTACCTTTGAAAGCTCAGGGTCTATTCTTTTCCAAATTGTGCAAGAAGATGCTAATAATTCTATATAACTATCTACTTTTAAAATATTGTCTCTTCCCAAATCTTAATATTTGTAAGAAAGTAAGTTTATTTACATAGCTAAATTTTATTTACTTATAAATCACTTCTCATCTATCTATCTGTCTATCTGTCTGTCTGTCTGTCTGTCTGTCTATCTATCTATCTACCTATCCACCCATCCATCCATCCATCCATCCATCCATCCATCCATCCATCCATCTATATCTGAATGACTAGCTTTTCTCTAATATTCCAAGTCATCTTTAACTTAGTGTGTGCTTGTGTATGTGTACACTTGCATGTGTAGTCATGTATGCCCAAATGTGCCTCTGTGGAGGCCAGATTAAGACACTGAGTAACTCCTTCTGTTAATTTTAAGTTTAGTCCTTTGAGATAGGATAGCTCATTGAACTATAAGCTCACTGACTTGGGACTCTGCTGAAAGCAAGCAAACTTTGCAAGTCTCTCTGCACTTCACACAGTTAGTGTTAAAGCATTTTATTCTGCGTACTAGGAATCCAAAATAAAGCCCTCATTTTGTGCAGCAATTGTTCCTACCAATTGAGCCATCATTCAGCCCTTCTCTATCTTCTTCACCGAAGTTTGACATTTGTTTTTAGAAATCCCACCCACTTCTCTCCCTCTCCGTCTCTGTAGAAAACAGTTGCATTCGTAACCCATTCCATGAAAATTTATTGAACATCAGAGCTAGAATTTAGCTAGTTCATTAGCTGCCAACTTCTTTTTCTTATACTGTGTTATAGATAATATATTCAAGAAAGTTATATGAGTACTGAAGAATATAATGTGGTATAGCAGGCTTTCCTAGAGGGAATTTAAGGAGCAAATATTCTTAACATTTGAAAATTTGCCATCATCAAACATAGAGAAAGAAATCTTTCAGAACCTACTCTTTAGAGCTATTTCCTGCCATGCAGAGCTTTCCTTCACATCCTTAATTCTGTAGAGAATTGTCATTTGTCACTACTTTCTTGTGTTGTTTTACACATCTTCAGTATCAAGCATTTGCTTTTGAAGTACTCTAAACCATTCACTGAACATTTTGGTGGCAAAAAAAAAAATTTCACATAGAATTGCAATGATCTGACTTTCAAAATAATATGACCATCTCTAGTAATTGCCCATTAGTCTCTGAGAGGAACTGGGGTGAAACCCGGAAAAGAGAGGCATGCCCGTTCCATTCCTCCCCTTCTTTTCTCTAGCCCTTCTGCCTGATGACTGCCAATTGAATACCTTTACTTACACTGTCAACAGAGCTATTATTCTACCCATTGGTCAATACATGTTCATTTTCTGGCAGATGCCCAGGGAATTGAAGCATTATATGCTGATCTGTCTCTTAGGTTCATTTCCCCAGGGACATTAGCAGTTAATCTGCATTATGCATAACCTCGATTACCAAAGAGATGAAGCCCAGATACAAAGATACCAAAGAGTGGAAAGCACACGAAAGCACAGATACAAAAGCATATAGAAATGACTGGCAGCTGTTTTCTGAGAAGAATGGATATAGTTCAGTCGCCAAAGATGTAAGTTTGCAGTTTTTCCTTATGGAAACATATCTGTCTTCCCAGGGAGACAGAACATAACCAAATGCATAAGTGCCACATTTGTGTGCAAAATTGTACCTCCTGGACAGGCACAAAAGTTTTCTAAAATGGGTGAATAATAGCCTCTTAATTGATTTTTAAAGTTTATTCAACTATTTCAAATAAATATTCAAAAATATTTGAAGCCTTAATGTTGC